>NC_092867.1:20481052-20483458 GCF_032062135.1 Pyxicephalus adspersus | reverse complement strand
GGGTTTTTGTTCTGCTTTAAGCCATACATGAACATTTTGCCTATTAATTGCTCTTCTGGTGTCATAGTTTTCCCAATGATTGCCATAGTGGTATCCATGCCTATGCTTCCCAAAATTCTTGATTTTAGAAAGGCCCTGCATGGTGGGTCAATGATTCGAGTTCTAAACTTTTAGCTCTTATAGAGGGAAGTTTGCCAGCACATAATAATGACCACACAGATCAGTTAAGAGACTGCCTTACTACAACAAGAATCATCTTGAAAACAGTGCTGATCCTAAATACTAAAAAAGCACACTTTCTGGCTTTTGATCATGTTTTCTTGAAATTATTTGTAGTTGAACAGCAGTTCTCCGTGGTATTTTGAAGGGCTGTACCAGTGAGAAAGATGAATGGAATGAATGACACTTAGAAATGGGTTTTGTATTGGTAGTTAGGGTACATGGCTTGCTTTGCCTTAATAATAATAAGCATGGAAATGGTCCGCACAGTGTTAACAATCTATTTTATGTTTTCTCACTTAGGCAGTTAAACAGCTCTTTGTCAACAAAAGACATTTTTACAAGTCTAAATGAAATTTATAAATTGATGACTGTTGCTGAGGAGCCTGCTTTAAGCTTATCTGCATCTGAAAAGTAAGTGCTAATATGTCTTTTTGTCCTTTTGTCTCTAATAGTGTTGTTACTTGTTAATAACTAAATGTGTTTATTGTAAAATCTTCTATTTCTTCATATTTAAATAATAAGAAAAGGGTTCGAGCCTCTTGCTAATCTAATACTGGTTGATATGAACTACTGCATTTTGCATATATTCCCTATTTTGGACAGTTGCTTCGTTACACATAGGGCTGTTATCCCAGCACCACGGGGCAGGCATAGTCTATGAACTTGAATGTAGTAAAGTTAGAGTGGATTAGATAGCAGTAATCATATATAAGATCAAGCATGCTGGTCATGTATTATGTTCAAGGAACAGTCATTTTACTGGAGGTCTTGTTAGATTAAACTCTGTTCACTTGACTTCATTATGATAGTTAATAGGATGATTAGATTACAACAGAAATTATAGTCTTGGCTGTGATGCTGCAAAGTGCTTTTGTATTGTTTAACAGCTTTCATTTTATAAAATTGCAGCCAAAGTTCATGAGATCTAGTGGACATAATTAAAGGCAACCCCTTCCCCCCTTAGCTTGCTGACTAGCAAAAAGCTAAAACTCTAGGCCAAGGGAAGGCAATTTATTCAGTCTAAAAGAATTTATCTTGAAAAATAGATTGTATGTAGTGGCTCCATTTGTCTATGAAAATGTTCCTGCACAAAAAATGTCAGTGCACCATCATTGTTGGCAGGCAAGGGCTATGTTAATAAAGCCATACACCCCCCACCATTTTACTTATGGCAGCGTATTTTATTTTCTATACCAGTGCTTCGCTCTACTTATTTTACATAAACGCTGACCGCTTTCTTCAGCATGTTGAGGCAGGTGCAAGAGACTTTCCAGTCATGACATACTTCAGGGTCAAGGATAGAACCTAGTCTGTTGATAGGGAGAGAAGCTCAAAAAAAGGTTCATAAACCTGCCAGGTTCATTTATTGGGCCCAGGTTATTTGCTGCTATTAATGATTTGTATCATGATTTGACTGCAAACCATTTATCTCATGATACATTATGATGTAGAACTTACTTAAATTTTTATACTTTCAGTTAGGTCGTTGAACTTTAGATTTGTTGTAACGCTAAACAGTATTCTACAGTAATGTATCTGGTCAACAGAGGACAGAATTAGAAAGTCCAAAACTTGGTAGATGTGAGAATTTTCTTTTCAAACCCACTCAGTAAAGATTTACAGCAAACTGTCCATTATAAGCTGATAAACATGTCAATTGTACCTTAAAGCTACATACAAATGTCAGACAATCATGAACCGAGGTCATGCTTGGTTGGGGCAAGAATCTGAATGTGTACATCGATTGCATGACGTTGTTCATTCGCCATGGCAGATGCTTGAACAGCAATTTAGAACGACCACCATGCTTGTCAATGGAGGAAATCACAGCATGGTGTCGCTCTTGTCCTCTCTCTATAGATCAGAGTAGACACTGTGCGTACAGCACTCCTTCATTCATCTGTCCCCATCTGTTACTGAAATGATCCTGAAAGGTACATAAATGTGTACATAGCCGAAGATAGGTTCAAGGTTTGTTAATTATTTATGTTTTTACAAAACAAACATGAAATTCGCATGCTCTGTTGTATCATTTTTAAACTATACAAATATTATTATTATTATTATTATTATTATTATTATTAATAAACAGGATCTATATAGCGCCAACATATTAAGCAGCGCTGTACAATAAATAGGGGTTGCAAATGACAGACAGATACAGACAGTGACACAGGAGGGGGA
>NC_092867.1:20353283-20480803 GCF_032062135.1 Pyxicephalus adspersus | reverse complement strand
GTAAGTGAGACAATAACTGTGTAGGGATTTAAAGGCAAAGAACAGGAACTTGAATTTAGATCTAAGGTGAAATGGAAGCCAATGAAGAGAACTACAAAGAGATGCAGCAGAAGAGGAGCGGAGGCAAGGATGGATGAGTCTGGCTGCAGCATTCATATTAGATTGTAGAGGAGAGAGTCGGGTTAGTGGAATACCAAAGAGGTGGAGGTTACAGTGGTCCAGGTGAGAGATGATAAGAGCGTATACAAGGAGTTTGGTGGTCTCAGGGGACAGGTAGGGGCGGATTTTGGGGGTGTTGTGAAGGTGAAAGTAACAGGACCTAGAAATGTTCAGAATATGAGGGGTAAATGAGAGGGCAGAATGTAAGGTGAGACCAAGACAACAAATAGTATGAACAAGGTTAAAACCTAATACACATTTATACAAGGGGATTGGCATCTGTTCTAGTCATCATGAATCGGATTTACTTACAAATATTATGTTCTTCATGTAATAGGTGTCCGTTAAAATCTTGGTCTACATGTCATTTTAATGGCTATTACTGTCCGCAAATCATTTTTGTTACCTACATTTTTGTATTGGATATGAGAAGAGTTCAGTATAATACCAAAAATTGATTTTTTGTACATAATTTATTGAGACACTTTATTTGTTGTTTTTTTTTTATTAAGTTATAATACTTTTCATTGGAATGCTATATTTATTTACAGAATTCCTCTTCTGATTGAACTTGCTCATCTCTCACTGGAATTAAAATTTAGTATTAATACCAAAAATTGATTTTTTTTTCATACAGAATTTACTGAGCCACTTTATTTGCTGTTTCTTTTTTTATTAAGCCATAATACTTCACTTTGGATCGTTATATTTATTTACAGAATTCCTCTGCTGATTGAACTTGCTCATCTCTCACTGGAATTAAAATGCAATCAACTTGCCGCAGCTTGCATCAATGATTTGAAGTCCACAGATCTCGCTGTATGTATGGGAGCTATTATTTGCACATGCTGTGTGCTGTATTAGAGGGGGTACTTAATAAATGAACTTGAATGGGTTTTTTTCTTTGTTTGCTAATTACAAAACAACTTTTGATTTTTCCATCTTTGAATCAGAAATGCTTGCTGGTTGTCTGATTTTTAAAAGCCCAACTACACTTAAAATTGAACAAGCCAAATTTGAATTTCAATTAGGTTGATTAAAAAATACAATGTAAAGGAGCAAAATAGTGGACAGATTACCAGGGTCGTGGGGCAAATATGCTTGCACCTCTGCCAGTGGACAGACTACATTTCCAAGCATCCCTTCATTACAACCAGGACAATTAGTTGGTATGATAAGGTGGGAGTTTTAGATTTCAGTAAGTAAGTGGGGAGCAAGTGTTGACAGGTTAAGAGACAAGAGAAGCCTTAAAGCAGATTAAAGCCTGTTATACTTACCTTTCCCCATTTTCTTATGGGCACAGCCAACTTCTTCCTTTTTCTCTCCCTTGTTGCAATCTTTTGCCATGGAAGGAGTGTGCAGGAGGAGTTCTTTCGGTGTCAGATATCCCAGCACTGCACAGCCATTTTAACATCATGCAAGTAAAAATGCTTATTTCAGGAGCGACATTCCCTGTTCTTTCTGCAATAAAACCCTTCCTGATCACAATTCTTTTTAAAGTGGAACTTTAGTTCTACTTCAAGTCTGTATGGAGAGGCAAGCACATCTATACAACAGAGTTTTTAAATTTGAAAAGTTCCCTCCCAATGCTGAATCTTTTTTGCCTTGTTCGGTTTTGGTTTAAAGCACATCTCAAGTCAAAATAAAAAATAGATTTAAAGCATTTCTAAAAATATATGCACATTTCCCACAAGTGTTATCCTTTTAACATCAAGTACAGAAAAATAACTTTTGTGCTAGAAATAAAGCGTGCTAATATCATCCTGTTTGACATTACAACAAAGCTTCAGATTCCAAAACAACCCTGTCTTCTTTATTTCTGATGAATTACAAAGAACACAGACCTCTCTTCATCTCCCTAACCCATCCTTGTACACATGCAGAGAGAACAGAAATTTATCAGCAAACATGATTTCTTTTATGGTTGTTTCTTGCACATTTTCTACAGATATACCAAAACAGTTTCAGTGGTGTATTTAGCAAAACAAAAGGGAGCAAAAAAGTTACTGTTATGTTTAACATACACTTGAAAATGCAACAATAGTCAAACATGTCCCCCGTTTGGCACACCATTATTACTTCTAGGAATAGAATCTCTAGGCAGACATGAAAGGCATACCCATCAAGACTTTATCATTAAATACATTGTTTTTTCATGGAAGCAGTGTATCTCAGTTTGTCATGGTATCCTCAGTACCTTGCACTCCTGGAGTGTGAGGGGAAGAAGCAGCACAGAAACCAATCAGCATCAGAAACCATCAAGAGGATGCTTATAGGAGGACAGACAGAGTGACAGAGAGATGAGCTCATTACTGTGCTGACTATTTCAGACTGGGAGAAGGTACAGAATTATCTTGGCTCAAATCATCTGGGCTAAATGAATCTGGCCATCAGATGGAGCAAATCTAGTGGCAAAATAAAAATAATGCATGAGGAAATAATCTGGAACTGAATTAAAGCTGAAAATTGCAGCAAAATCTGGTTTTGATATTTTATATTTAAATCTATATTTTATATTTAATAGGCTCTACGTTTTTTCTTTTTGGCTGAAGATTAGCTTTTAGGACTTGTTTATTTAAAAAAAAAAAAAAGGTAAAGGTAACAAATATTTTTTTATATTTTAGGATAAAAGAACACTTATAACATTAGAATGTCTGCAGAGTGAACTTGAGGTTCTGTCTCTTGGCCCTCGAATTGAAGAGTACACCAAAAGCGTTGTGGAGGTAATTATGTTTATAGTGGATTTTTTTGGATTATACTTTTTGACACGGTGGGCCTGATTTTTTTAATGTTCTCCAAGACTGGTGAGGATTGACTATCATGGGAGAAGCTGTGTGATCCCTCAAACCTGGAATAGATTTCTTAAAAACCATTTGCTATTGGCAAACATTTTCAACCCTGAACCAGATCTGATCACCCAGGTTCTCCCATGATAGTCTATCTTCTCCAGTCTTGGAGAGCTTTAATAAATCAGGCCCACTATATTTTAAAACGTATCAACTGCCGTAAAGATTAATAATTGTCCTCTTCATTCTAACTTTCCTGCACAACCAAATTTTCTAAATGTTTAAGTCTCTGAAGCCCCTCCCTACAGGACACTGAAAAACGCCTTCAAGCCATGTGACCAAAAGCTGGTCTATTGACATTTGTTAATGTAAACACTAGTAATAGGAATCTGAAACTTACATACATCTAGAGTTTCAGAAACTCTAACTGAACACTGATCTATCCATTTCGTTCAGATCAGGTGTCCTGATACCAGGCATTCGGTCACACAATCATTTACCATAGATACCCAGATTTCTTTAGGATATGTAAGCATTTCAGGGCTTCAGGGTAACTCTAACAATCAGAGTGCCCCTGTTTATCATGCTCAGCCTTTTCCCAAAAGACAGTTGGTTTGCAAGTGGTCAGTGTAATTTGGAGCAGGTTAGTAATTCTGTGTCTTTTTACAAACACACAATGTGTATATTTACCGAGAATGAAAAATTGGGTTTCATATCTGTGTACACATACATAAATTTTGTGATTTTCATCAATATGTTACCTCATGTATATTTCCCTTTTATATAGGTACAGTTAAAAGTAATAAAGAAACTAGAGACAACATTAAAGGATGCTGTACATCTCAGTGACCCAGTCTCCATCCAGGGTGTGTGCACAACTCTGTGGAATCTCTGTTTGCCCTTGCTGCAACGTTTTTTGCACAAGCATTTGAAGAAGTCCCTGGTTTTTGTTGCAGAAGCATTAGAAGACATAGATAGGTAAGTATTGCCAAAATGTGCTAAGCATATTTATTCAGATCAAAATTCCATTTGACTGTTAGGCCAGGTTAATTTGGAAGGTAGAGCTCTTTTTGTAGTCCAATATGTAATGAAATTAGTGACATACAAACCTACCTTACCTAATGTTACTGGAACAACATCCTGATATATCCTTTATATGATACCAATACATGCATACCAAACGTTCCTATATTTTTTGTGTATTATGTGGGGAGTATGATAGGTTCAATAAAAAAACAACAAAGCATGCAAGCTTGGACATCTTTAAACTATCATGTGCCTGGTTCAAGCTGCTCACCCAAAAACTGGCTAGGTAAGAAAAGAGGCACTAATTAGGCTGAGCACATTTTGCATGATTTGGTACCTTCGTTTGAGAAGTTCATGGGGTGATTTAATGAAATTTTAGGTAAATGGGATCAGCTTAAAACAAAGGGTAGGTTTTGCATTTGTTTTCCCTTATAATATTTTTCTTTGATGATTATCTTCTGTCTTTTAGCTTGTTGACTGTGATGCGCTGCCAAATTCACATGGAAATTGCACAGATAGAGGATGAGGAAGACCGAACAGAAGTTGCCATAGGACACTTACAGAAAGCATTGGCTTTAGATAGTACTGGGCAATACCAAAACTTCCTGAAAATGTATCTACATCGTCTACAGCTGAGAGCTACGCTGTACACTAAACCACAGCGTGTAGAAGATCAGGCGTCTATGATTCTTGAGCAGGTGATGCTCCTTATTGTCAAGTCAGCTTTCATGATCCAACTAGTTGTGATTAGATATTGTATTTTTGTGATTGTATTGAATTTATTACATTTTCTTTTCTTCAAATAATGATTCTTGATGTAATGAATAAAAGGATACAATTCATAATTAATATCCCAGTCGCCCTAAATCACCCTAAAAACCCATTATTCATGTTGAAGTCTTTTTCACCACTGTTTTTTTTATTTAAATTAAACTCAAAACAATATTTTTTAAAATTCAGTTGAAACAAGGATTGATCATTCATATGTGTCATAAGGATACAAATATTTTAGCTGTTATTGATGTCTGCCTTTAGTTCAATGCTTGTTTAACAAAGTAGTTGTTCCAAAATTTAGAAAGGTAAACAAGCCATACTCATTTCAGAAAGAAATCTAGTTCTTATTGTATTATTTTATCAAGAGAAGCAAATAGGATGAGTACAACAACATTTTTAAATGAGTATAGAATATGTATTTGATCAGTTAAACAATTGGCCAATGCATTTCAGGGGTCATAACAATGCCCTTCATTAATGCTTTAATAAGTTAGTTCTAACACAGTCAGTGGTGTGGAACCCATCCTTTTTGTATTTTTTTGAGTTCGGTCTGAAAGCATTAGCGTAAAACCTACATTTTGAGTGGCTGCACCAGTACTGGTAAGCTTGGAGGGTTCCTTTTTGCAATCGTATCCTACATTGTAAAAATGTTTGGTGTCGTCTGACCTATTTGCATCCTTATTTTATTTTTGTCACAGGCAAAACAGAGCAGCATAAAGAACTCTGTAAGGAAGAAGCGTCCATTACTTGTGAACGTTGGCCTTTGTCTGGCCCCTGATGTTTTTCAGATGGTTTTGGACAGTGAAAATGAAGCCAAAGGTAATTTGCCAGACTGGTTTGTGTGAATATCTTAAGCACATTTTCAGGTCTGCTCTTGGAAAACCATAATTGAAAATAGATTGTTAAAGGCATGTTCACTTTTTTCCTTCTACATAGTAATCACCAGGTTAAAACACTTGTCAGATTTTTATCGGAGGATTTCTTTGAGATGTGCTGAGTACAAAATTGGTTCTGGTTTATAATCTGAGTAAGGATCTATGCTGTAGGGTGTAATAGGAAGTTTCTACAACTCTTCTAAGCCCTAATGATGTGTGCAGGTTGTAACCACTCCGGTTGTCAGTGTGGATTTCTATGATGAATTAAACATTTTTTTTCATCTTGATTTCATTGGTTAGGGGCCTTACCCTAATGGTAACCTTACATTTTTCAAAGTTGGCTGAGTTGGCTCTTTGCTGATTCACCCATCTTTCTCTGAAAACCATTGTAACTGGAACAGAAACAGATGACAAATCCAAACTTTACTAATACCACTAGAATAGGTAAAGATACAAAAACTATCAATAGGGAAAACCCAATCTGATAGCAGCTTAAAAGGATTTACATTTGTTTGTACATCCTTTTGTGACTCCAGGACAAGAAGTAAAATCTACTCAATCTGGTTAGCAAAACATAACTTAGAAGAAGTTTTAAAACAGAGGTATTAATTGTTCCCCTCAATATTTAAAACTTCTACCTGTATATCTTATTGCAGATGCAGTAAAGCATTAGGATCAGTTTCTATACAAAGGGTTGTACTGCCCAACCTGTTCTCCTAAAGGTGTATTTTATTCTGTGAGCAATGCAAGACAATTATTTTCCCCCTGAGTAAGATAGAATACTCCTCATTTAATATGGAAAGCTGTTTGTTTTTATAGCCGTACAAAAAATGGATTTTTTTTTTGTGAAAAGTATCTTTAGAGGTGTACTTCAATCAAAACTTTTCAATGTATACAGAGCGCACATCCTAACTTACCAGGAATTCAATTTTTCATACTGACATTGGTGTAGTGCACCAGCCTGTATAACTTTCTTTTGCAATTTTTCATACTGACATTGGTGTAGTGCACCAGCCTGTATAACTTTCTTTTGCAATGTAATCTATAAATTGCAATGTAAAAGAGGAATTCCCAAACTCACCCACTGCAGGTTCCTTACTGTCCCTCACACTCTGATGTCAACAGAAAATCTAAGAAGTTTCTTACGGTTACTAGTGAAATATTAACACTGAACGTGACTCTGAGCATTTAAATAAGTTTTACTTGAATGATTACCTTGATATTGCAGAACTGCAGTATTTGCTGGGATGCATGATATGTTCACTAGGTTTTATGTTTTTTTGGAATTGCTAGTTGATGTTTGTATGGGGGAAGGGGGGGCAGATAATCGTTGAGCGTTTATGTATATAAGTATATAAGTTAAGTATGTGCAACACATTTTTTAAGGTGATATAATTCTTTCCAATGTCTTTTATCAGTCTCTATAGGTAAAGGCAATAAAGGACGTTTCAGTCACTTATGTATGAAAGCACAACATCATATAAAGTGTGTCCTAAAGACCGAAGGCCATTTAAATCGAACAAACAACACAAATGATGCTGAGAGGTGAGGATATCTAATCACTCTGTAACCTTTTTTGTGTGCAGTTACATTACTTAGTATTCTGTTGCTTCTTTCTTTTATTATTACTATATAAATCTGACTTGTGTGTCAAGATATGTAATATCTCTCTGATATGTAATAAACAACACACTTCTATAGTCACTGGCAAAGGGCACAATAATCTGTTTTTTTTCTTGCAACAAATATCTAAGACTTTTCGTGATGCATTCATTTTCCTTATGATCGTTATGACCACACTTTGTACATAGTATTTTTTATATATATATAGATCATTTTTATATTTTTCTTTTTGTGTTTTTTTTTTTTTATAAGATATTATTCCTTCTTACATCCTGTTGTACTACTATTGTGCTACTTTTTTATG
The DNA here is from genome assembly GCF_032062135.1 of Pyxicephalus adspersus. Classification (NCBI taxonomy): domain Eukaryota; kingdom Metazoa; phylum Chordata; class Amphibia; order Anura; family Pyxicephalidae; genus Pyxicephalus; species Pyxicephalus adspersus. Next base: position 20,473,256 of record NC_092867.1, on the reverse strand, counting down.
TTACATTAGGGCCAGACTCTGGGCAGATTTGGCCAAAGTTGCTCGTAAACAAGAGGTCTGGGATGTGTGTAGGACAGCATGCAGATTTTGCCTGTTATATGATGATGGCCGCTGGAGTGTGCCCGCGCAAGCTGTTTGTAAGTTTACTTTTTTTACATCATTTATAATATATGCGACATCTTTGCTATGTCTAACTTTTTTTTATCTGAAGTATAAAATGAGGAATGTGTGACATGCATGTGTTCTAAAGATAGATGTACATAAACATGTGGTATGTGAATAATGCAGAGCCACAATTGTGAAAAATATTGTATACTGTATAGTTAGTAGAATACAGTAGTAAACTGATTTTGGGTCAACTGTATTTTAAATTTTTGGTATGTTTGTATTTGTTTATTAAAGTATGTGACACAGACTTCACAGCGTAGAGTTTGGTAACAGGTTAGTACAGCAGTAGAAGACTCCTTAAAAGCTTAGAGGTAAAGGGGGTGGGGTTCATTGCTTGCCTGTGAATAAATGTCAATTTGAGCTATTGAGCTTTGTAATCACACAGTGAATATAATATTTACAGTGAATATATTAATTGTATACAAACATGTTAAAATGCCAGGTTTTTGTAATGTAAGAAATAAGACCACAATATATCATTTCAATATAGCATGGTTTATTAACCGGGGGGGGAAAACTTTTTATATCCACTGTACAACAAAAGATCTAATTAAAGGAAATGTGTTAAACTGCACCTGAGCACACTGTAAACTGCACTGTTGTATCCAGATTTGCATGTAGATGCGCTGCAAATCTTTAAAGAGCAAATGTGTGGCCAAAAGCTTTATGTTGATTTTTAGGAACCACTCTAATTTATTAAAAAATTATTTCTAATCTTGGGATTCCCAATGTGTCCCGATGTCGCTCACTGCGGATCTGAAACATTTCTTAAGCTCCACCAAAGTTATTATTATGCAGTGTTTTACACATCTTTAATGTGTAAAACACTACCATCTCCCACACAATTTAGTCCCAAAAAGTGTCTTTACTGTCTTTCATATTAGTTTTATGTGCTACATCTCAGATCAGTTATATATGATTTAAACAGGGTTCTCAACCAGAACCTTAGGGTTCATCTAGAGGTTGCGAAGGGTTCCTTAAGTATAGAGCAATTTGTGTCTCTCAGTTTAGTTTACCTGGCAATGGTGATCTTTTGGTTGTCTGTAACAGGCATTGTTCCCACTTGCCACCACACTAAAGTACTGTTATCTGTGGATATAGAGGCTGCATACGAGGGGATGCTGAGAAGAGAGCCTGAGTTATGATATAACACATTTATTCAACATATTCCCCCCTGAGACTGATGCATTTGGTACAGCGTATTTGCAGCTTTTCTAGACCGTTCAAATAAAAGTCCTTTGTTTGGGCCGCAAACCAGCTCTCAGCAGCATCTTTGATGTCAGAAATGTCCTCAAAACAATGCCCCTTCAGGTGTTTCTTTAAATTTGGGAACAGATAATAATCCAAAGAGACCAGGTGAGGTGAGTAGTGGGGATGGTGGACCAATTGGAAACCCAGGGTGTTCAATTTGGCAGCCACAACGTTGGACGTGTGCGCAGGTGCATTGTCCTGCAAAAAAAAGGATCCCTTCGGTCAGCTTTCCACGGCATTTCCTCTAAATTGCCTCCTTCAGCTGGTCCAGGAGGTTAGCAAAATACTGTCCAGTGATACTAGAGCCCTGAGGTAGGTAGTCCACCAATAGAATACCGTCTTTGTCCCAGGAAACGGACGCCATGACTTTTTTGGCCGATTTCTGGGTTCGGAACTTCTTTGGCCGCGGGGACCCGCTGTGGCACCATTTCTTTGACTGCTTCTTGGTTTCAGGATAATAGTTGTGAAGCCAGGTTTCATCCTCAGTCACTAACCTAGCCAAAACAGCTTTGGATGCTTCAACTCGTTCCTTCTTCTGATCACTGTTCAAACATTTCAGCACCCCTTTCGCTGAAAGCTTGCGCATGTCTAGGACAGTAGTGATAACAAACCCAACACGCTTCTGGTGTATGTCAAGTATCTGGGCTATCTTTTTTGCAGATATTCGCCAGTCCTCAATAGTCAGCTCATGGACAGCATCGCAGATTGCCGGGTCATTTGAGGTTGGGGGGCGCTCACTGCGGGGCTCATCTTCAACGGTGTAATGCCCAGTCTTGAAACAGGCTATCTGGGTTTTCGCAGTGCTGTAGGAAGGACACTTCTCCCCCAGGGTTTGTGACATCTCAGTGTGAATGTCCTTTGCTGACTTTCCCTGGAGAAACAAAAACTTCATGACGACCCGTAACTCCAACGACGTGAAACTTGCTTGTGCCTCTGCCATCACAGCTTCTCACACTAATTTTTCTATTTTATCTGGAAGGGGCCAAGGCCAGGAACTTCTCAGCACCCCCTCGTACACACATTCGACTTTTGTCCTTGGGAAGGATCTTTCACTATCCTTTCCATGACAAAAAGAATGGATGAGAATTATCTGATGTATATACAAAGCCTAAGTTATGAAAGGTATCTTAAGGGATCCTGCATGTTAAAGAGTTTGAGAAAGGTTAATTAAAAACACTTCCAGCAGATTCTCCATCCGGACAACCTAGGCTAGGTTTACCTACCAGTCATGTGGCCACACATCAAAAACACATTCAAAATTCATAGTTAACCAATTGACTTAATTGACTAGTTACCTTAATTGTTAAACCTCTATCTCTGAAACTATATTTGTTAGACTTGTTGAACTGTTGGTTTTTTATACAATGTCGTTAGCACAAAAGGCAAAATCTGTGTCCAGCACAGTGGAAGAAGGCAGAAGTTCAGAAATGGAGTCATCTAAACCCAAGGCTGAGCTGTTCAATGAAGAGAAGGCTTTATTAAGAATGCTCACAGAAATCCGATTCATAAACGCAGAGGTTAGTGTTCGAGCTGAAAATTTTCTTTATAGCACATTGAATTTGTTGGATCATAGCCTAAAGATTTAGCGATTATGATGTAAAGACACACCTAAAAGCACAGAGAAAAATATGGGTATATTTATTTCTGGGTTTTTGTAGTTAGCTATGTAGGCAAATTTAATTTTTTGCTACTGAATGATTTAAAGGAAACTCATCACATCAGAAACAAATGGACTACCATGTTACTATTGAAAATGATAGTTGCTTGGGTTACCTGACAATCCTGCTTTAAAACAAATATGTCAAATAAGAGTTTTGACTTATTTTTGTTCTTCCTGGTCTGGGTGTTCAGATATAAATGTACGCCCACATATATGTCAGGTTTACTTTAACTATCTGTTAGCAATAACTTTGTTTGCATCACATTAGGGTAAATTCTATTTCAGATACTGTAATCAACAACATAAGGTTATTTTGTCCAGTAGAATAAGATTAAGATCATCCATAGAGTTTTAAGTAGTACTGTATTTAAATTGTCAGCCCGCCAACATCTAATGTTTCTGTTTTCAGTAGTTTCTGTACAGATAAGCCAAAGGTTTTTTATATCTCTCAGGCATAGACCTGGCCATCTAGTGTCTACGTCTCACATACATTGCAGACATTAGTGGTTTGCATTCTACTTGTTGGATATTACATGTACACAGTTTACTTCCTAGTTACTCCCTTTGAGGATTTCCAAAGCACCTGCAAGTTCACTCAATTACTAGTGTTAGTGCTCGGTTTCTGTCTAGTTCTTGTTATATTTATATGACCATAATATTGGAGCTGTGCCATATCCTTTATGTCTTGTGTGGTTTCTTCATTCGGGTTCTGACAAATAGTCTGGCTTTTGACATTAGCTTATTCTTTTGTTCCATTCTTTTGAGATTTCACACCTCAGTGTTTCACCCTTGTTTGCTGGATCTTACTCCTCCTTAACAGCTTTAGTAAATATAGCTCCAAAGAGGAAACAACATATGGTCAACCATGTTTTCTGGCTATGGACTACTGTTAGTCTCCTTATCTATCTTTCCAATATAAATTGGAGACGTACTGTGTGTCTTTCCTGTATAATTTACTTTTTATTTAGGCTATGTCAAGGCCCTGTCTACCTCCCTGAATTACCAGACCATCAGCTTACCAGTATTTAGATGGCTGCATTATTTTACATTTTTCTTATCATGCATTTTCCAGAAATACAGTGTTTCTATCACTTCCAGTGAGCTGTAGGGATAACATGAAGAACCTCATGTTAACCATTATTCCCATAAATTCACCATTTATTGAAAATGAACAAAGGCAGACATGTTTGAAGTCCAGTCAGTTGACAACCAATGATGTAATAGGGAACAAATAGATATAAAGGGATAAAAGCATGGTATTCCCAGGATTACCTGAGTGGAGAAAAAAACTTACATATAAAGGGATAGAAGCATGTTATTCCCAGGGTTATCTGGAGAAGTTATAGGAAAACAACCTGAAGGCCAATGCAGCAACTTCATGTAAGGATTTGTAAGCAGCAGTATTTTGAATATTTGTTTTGGGTTTTAGATGCACATTGACCTTTAAAAGACCATTTATTAAACCACATTATATTAAAAGGAAGAGCTTATGGTGATTTTTAAGAACAAGATATATGATACCTCTCTTCCCATTCTAAAATAGCAAAGCAGTGCTTTGCATCAACGTTCTTGATCAGTTCATGTTAGCTAATAAAAAACTATGCAGATTTGCTAACAAATATGTAAAATAAAACTTCAAGTAAGGCATCCTTTCCCACATTATAATGTACACATTATAATGGTCTTTTGTGAATGTCTTTCAGGCTACAATACACTTATTGAAGTCAGAGGGCTGTAAAATCAATGAAAGTCCTACCCCACCAGAAGACACAAGTAAGCGCCCAGCATCTTATGTTCCGGTGAATCTGGAGGAAGACCCTGAATGGAATATTTATAGGTAAGAATGCACCATCATGCTTGCAAGTAATGAAAAGGTGTTCCTAAAATGAGACAAAACATTGGCATTGAGGCATTTGTGGATAACCTACAGTTAAAACTGATCCAGGCCGACATAAAATAAAACCTCAGGAATGTGGGTATATATTTTTAGTATATATTTAAACTCATGAAAAGTTTTTTTTAATGCAAATAGTGTAATTACAAGACACTGACTTAGTTTATTCCATATACAAAAATACAAAATATGAACTAATGTAGGTTTGTTCTTGTTCCTTATAGCCTTGCTATACTCTCTGAACTTTACCTGGTGAGTGATCTCAAGGCTGGTATTTGGGTTAGTATTGCTGCACTGTATACGTTACCCAAAAACCTAAGGGAAAACACAGTCAACACGTAACCAAATAAATTTGTAGACTATCAATTTGACTAGTTAGGAAACATAAGTGATCGTGAATCAATTTCATGTGCTTTGTGCAAATGAAAACAACATGGATTTTTCTCTCCCTATCTTTCCTCACTGATTTTCTATCGGTTTTGCAGTTTGCAAGTGCCCTTATTCTTACTTGTACTGTACAGTAGGATGAGGCGGAACCTGCAGCCCACTCAGGTTGCAGAATGGCACATGCATTTGTTACATTTGGCAAAGTAGCACTACAAATTGTCCAGGGGCTTGCTGATCCCCCATTCCATGTCTGGGAGGAGATCCCCCAGGACACCATCCACTGTTACATCTAAAAGCATGCCCAAATGTTGTCAGGAGTACACACTACTGACTTAGCTTATTCCATATACATTATAAAATTGTTCTGAAATAAATCATACAAATTCAATCATTCTGTGATTGATTTGACTGTTCTTACATCATTTTGTTCTCAATGAATTAATTACATTATGTTTATCAATAGAGATTTTCAATTTGAACATTTTGGTTATCAAGTGATTTCTGTATTCCTTTAAATTCTCTTGAGTACTGTATGGAAAACATGGTCTGGTCTCTCACATTGTATTTATCGGTTTTGGGCAGCCTGACCCTCTGAGCATTGCCAAGAAGATGTAATCTATAAGGATTCTTTATCTTGTTAAAGGTCTAGTAATTAAATTTTTTTAGCTTCGGACATTGAAAAAGTTGTAACATGAATAGAGACTTTCCAGTTCAATAGTGATATATGTTGACAATGTTGATTCCCGGTTGTGATGTTGGTGCCTAAAGGCACTTGTGGTTCTGTTTATCTGGTTCTCAGAAGGTTCTGGTTCAATGATCATACATGTACTTCAGGGATGTTGTCATTCTCCATAAAGAACAATACAATTACAAAGAATTAAATAGCATGCAAATAGCAAGATAGGCCATCAACACATTATTACATCAATTCATCATTAATGGCCTACTACATGTAGGTTATTGATCTTTTAATTCAATATTTGTAAATTAGAACCCAAACATAACCATAGAATATTTTGTTTGCTTTATAAAGCCTGTGTAATATAAACAGTTGACTTTTTAAAAATGCTTTTCATCCTTTTTGCATCTCAGTTTAGCTTTCTGATGGTGACAACAGTGGACCACATTTGTGCAATGTGTAATAAAACAAACACATACAGTGTTCACTAGGGATGCATGTGATAGGGTGACAAAATTGTTAGACACTTGTTTTGGAACAGGACGGGTCTGAACAAATTCTTTACCAGGATCACCAGTGATTATTTCAATATTAGTTGGGTATTTAACACGATTGAAAAATAAATTTATGATTAGATTATGTACAGGTTGACAGTCAAAAATCCGTCCATCGATAATCCGGATCCATCAGTTTCCCGTCATGAATTTCAGATCGCATTTTCAATACAGGGACTGCAGTACACTGTTCCGCCACTAATACTTTCATGGCGCTGTTCTGCAGAAACAGCTGTTAGGTGTTTGCTTGCTAAACTAAATACACATTGAAACGCAGGGCCTGCTCCTTGGAACTATGCCACATGTCCGTAAGTATAAAAAAAAAATCCAGAATTTTCAAAAATCCAACACTTCTCGGGTCCGGAGTTTGACGGATTTTTGAATGTCAACCTGTATTCATAAAATGAACCGTGACATTCTAAAATGGAAGCTGTTTATTAGTCTGTCCTGAAGCAGTAGCGTTTACCTTTCTCATTGGATTCAGAAACTGATCTTTTCTATCCAAAAAGTGCTTCTGATCCACCTTACTATTGTTTACTGCACTAATAGATTTGCTTTCCACCGACGTGGAAAATTTTTCCAATACAGGGTAAAATGGGCTTTTGCTACAACTTTTATTGTAGCACCACCTTTTGAGGGAAGATCGCTGTTGACACATGACCAGGGAAACGTCTAGCAAAGTTTTTAGTACAGTTCACCCTTACTGGAACCATTCTAATTTCCCTGGGTTTAAAATAATAAAAATCTTTGTAGGTACCTGACAAAAGCTATACGGAGGTTTTTGAACATGTCACCATCACACCTATTTAAGATTGACTCCCCTTTCAAAATTATGGGCATTACTATGGAGTTGTCCCATCCCTTGGTATGGCAATAACGGTCACTAATGTTCCGAGAAGGACATTCACAAGACAGGGTTAACACCCTTCTGCAGAAACCCTACCACCTGCCTAATCTTCCAGAAAACTGTCAAATAAGTTGATCTGTGCATGGATTCCAGCCCAATCAATCAAGATGGTTGTAAAAGTTTTCAGGATGAGAAAAAGTAAAAAGATGGCGGAACCCTGCAATAGAATGGGGACTTTAAGGTCAAGACTCTGTGGAAGATTGAATTATTTCACATCAACCCTATCTAATCATGTCACTGTGGAGCAGGCCTTGTGCACATGGTCATGATAATGCTGGAGCACAAAAGGGCTTTCTCCAAATGTTTGCCAGGTCAGAATTGTTATAATAAGAATGGTTACAATTGTCTAACATGTGTTTGCACACTGTTGCATTAACTTCACACTTGTCTACAAACACTTTAACTCAATCATTTGGAGGGGTATCCATATACATTTAGCCATAATAATAAAAAGTCATAAAATGTAATGTGGAATAGCCAATTTATATACAACTAGTGCAGACTAGACACAAAAACTGGAAATAATTATGCATTAATTATAATCTCTTTACCATTAATATAATAAGTATACCATTTTAGATAAAAAAAATAATAATATCTTTAAACAAATGATTTTTTTCCAGCCTGAATGTTAAATGCTTACATGTGTGCTCTTATTAAGTTGTAAGTTACACCTTTTCTAAAGCTTAGAGCTATATGAATTTCAGTAACTGAAATCCAGTTATAGCGAGTAAACAAATATATCTGCCAGTTGTATTTTTCACAATTCATTTGTAAAACGTGGGATCTTGATTTGTGTGTGTGTTTTTTTTTTTCTACCGTCTTTAGAGATTGGATTTCACAGCTTTCGGGATATGCAATGGACAACTTTTTGAAAGCTGCGGAGTTGGGTGTTGAGCTACAGGAGGCATGGATAACTCACAATGCAGCTGTGTACATTCTTAACCACAACAGACATGTTATCAGTTCTGGAAGGTTATCCGTACTTGTGGAACCATTAAAAAAGATTCTTACAGCAGTCAAGAAAACTGGACATAATGGGTGAGTTTTTGTCTTTTCACATATGCAGTCTTGGCGGACATCATTGCCATATGTTCAACAGACATGTAGACAAAAAGCATGGGCTAGTACAATGTAGTTTTTTTGCCACATACTTTTCTCAGCTCTACTCTGCAGAAAATGGTAGTCTTGAAATATAATCAGTGTAAAGCAACCACAATATTCGAGTCCTCAGGCCACCTACCCTGTTGATAAAGTATAGCTTTGTGTGCACATGTCTCAAACAAAATCACTCCCCCACCACCAACCAAGTCATGGCAGTGGCAGGAATGGAGTAGGGGTAAGTGTGTCATGGTTCTGGTAAATGCTGGCTCCCCTTACCACAAATATTACTAATTTATTGTGACCAATATGTATGCTTCAGCCAAATCACGTTTTGTATGTGTACTGATCAGTTCATCATATTGCCATTCTATGTTGCTTTTTTGGTTGTTTTTTTGTTCAGGGACCCGGTTTTATTGGTGATTCTTTCCAATACTTTGGCCAAAGGATTAATTCAGCCCTGGATACCTGTGCCAGAAAAAAGACCTGAGACAAGTCAGCATACAGATAAGAGCAAGAAAGTTACAGGAAAGGGACCTGAAAAATCGAATGCAGCCCATGTTTTCTCAATTGATCCAAATGGTCTTCCTGATGTGAAATTTGCCCTGGAGGTACTGTTTAAATTTACAGCAGTATTCATTGAGGAAATAAGGTTTATAATATGTCGCTAACATTTCTAACATTAACCAAGATTGGACAGTGTCGGTAAGCTGCCTGGCTCCTATGAATAACAATTTAAATTATTCTTTGTAGATAATCACCTCGTTCTGGACTTTCTACATCGAGCCTTAAACATAAGGCCACTGTTTCAGTGTAATTGTAGATTTGAAAAGCCATCAAAGAAATGACATTGACATTACACTTTAGCCTTCAGGTTACTATATTTTCTTGGACTCACAAGTATATTGTGCTTTGAATATCAAAAGACTAGATCTCATGAAATTTAATTAGTTCACTTCTGCAGAATTCCTAGGGATACTAAAATGAAATATCCTATTGTTACAATTGTCTTTTTTAATTGGTCTGTAACATTGTCATTTGTCATTTTCCATTGAATAATTAGATTTTTTGTCTGACTTCTGTCCAAAGCAGGCCTCCTCTTGAGGGCACCTTTTCAATGTGGGTAACAACTTGCATAAAATGATGCCTTAAAATTGTACAGAAACAAAGGTTTCTCAGTGGCATGCAAAGTGTCTGTTGTTGACACCCCCTCTATTCGTGGACCTTTATATAAATGTAACATGCCCTGGATGTATAAATAATACATAAATGCATTACATGGACTCATAATTTATTAAAGCAGAACTAGAGTCGGTACCTTTAAATTATTGCCCAAGCTCCACAGTACATTCTAAACCCCATATTGTGCTGCTCCTGAAATATTATACAGGCATTGATAGGAAATAGGGGAGAGCTGGATGTTTATTAGTGAAATGCTTTACATCAAATTGCTGTTTTGTTCCTTTTTACAGATTCTTTTTATTAAAGAGTAGGGAAGAGCTAGAACCTTGTTCATTTTTATCTGGATGCCATGTTCCAATATAAGGGAATTTTATTTGATTCCTGCTCCTTCAACTCTGAGACACTAGATGCCTCCATCAGAGATTCAACTAGTAGTTAAAACCTTTTTTCTTTTTCTGTTTTTATTGTATGTTTATATTGTTTATTTATTGTCAGATGCTTTGTCACGTTTTATTACTTAAGGTCTGAGGCCGATTTGGCCCACTTTCTATGTTTTGGTCACTTGGTAAAAGAGTGACAGTAAAACTCTTCAAATGAGACCCACACAGCAACCAAAAAAGCTACACTGTATTAACATTATAAAAGTTTATTAGATGTCAACACATATAAAAAATATATGTAATATAACACACTCCCCTTCTCCCCTGACCAAACATTTTCTTACTTACCTCATCCCATCATCCCCATTACAGATTTCTACTGACAAACATTCAATGGGCAATGGTCTCTGCATTTGTTTACATCTGCCCTCAAGCTAGTCATATATTAGCAGTGCAGCCCTATATCTGCTGTATGTCCCTCCGCCAAAGAGGTGTCCCATATACACCTAAAGAGTTGTACTGCATATGTTCAAGACCATGAAATTTCAAGTTGAATAGTAAGAATCTTTGGAGGGGAAGAGTGGTTTAGGTTAGGTAGGTGAGGTTAGATTGGGTTTTTTTAACCAAAAGTACAGACATCTTTTTAGCACCTATTACATTTAATTGTTTAATACACACACATCGTTTTAGGACTAGGTGAATTATCTAGTTGGAGTATGGAGTTATGATTTGTTTCCTAATGTGTATTGTAGTTTATTACCTTTCATTTGCATCAAACGGTGTTTAGAAATTTAAAGTGAAGGCTCTCTAAATATTTCTTTTTTATTATTCATTTTTGTTTTACTTTTTTAGGTCTGTGAATTTTGTTTGGATTTAACAAACGGTAACACTCGAGAAAATATTGTACCTATTTCTATAAGACAACAGTTACTGTCAACCTGGGTGAAGGTTAAGCAACTTCTTCAACAACAAATAGGACAGAAGCTGGGCTCTGATGATGAGGTATAGTGTTGTGGGGATTATGTTTTATTTTTCTGCAGTCAAATGCTTGTTTTTTGTTTGTTTTTGTTTTTTTTTTTGTTTGTTTTTTATCTGTTCTTTGCCTAGGCATAGCTATTGTCATAACGGCTGGTCTTTCCCAGTTCAATAGCATTAGTATTTGGTGGAAGTATATAGCTTGGCTGGTGCTTCTCTTTCACAGTACTACAAACAGAATAGGATAGGATGGGTGTTACAAATGGAAGATTTAACAACTTTCCTAAGCAGAGAGAGGAACCTCACACCATTGCAAGTTTACCATGTTCAGGAAACATTGCTTCCCAATTTTGTTCAATGTGACAATGAAGTTCTTTGCTGTTGTATAAATTTGCACACAGATATGTGAGCTAAGTTTTTTAGGTCACTGGGTCTGGACCATTCCAAAGGTCCTAGATGTTCCTTATTTAGAGCCTCATTGTTATTCTATTTATCTTACCTCATAAGTTGTATTTCTTTTTGGTCTGATGGCTTGACCTTTACGAAAATGTACTATTTTCCTTCCTGAAGTGTTTCGCTACACTAACCTTTCATCCATCTAATTACATTTGTTTTTTTAAAAACAATATAAAGGTAAAGTGCTGGAATGATCACAAATTATTTTTTGCAAGTCTTCATGGTCCCCTAATTGAGGGAGAAACACCTTTTGCATACACACTTTAAAACGGAACTAAACTTCAAATAAAAAAAAATCCCACCTTTACTTCTGCAGATCCCTCGATCCCCCCAGTGCTGTCTTTGATTGGATCCTGCGCCATTCTGGAATCCTCCTTCGTCCTGGCGCTGCCATTTGCTTCCTTCTTTTTTTCTTCTGGCTATGTCACCCAATCTTGCACGGGAAAGATGGGGCATGCCAGTGCTTTACATAAAAGACATTTTCTCTATTTGTGTGCTCGTATTCTTGCTGTTGCTGTTGTAGAGAACGTCCATTATAACAAAATCAACCAACTGACTTGTGGGCTATCCATACAGCTCTGATAGACCCAATATTGGGAAAGGTTCCTGGTAAATACTGAAATGTGCAAGGGACATGATATTCGTATTTTAGTTTAAAGTGAAAGACCCCTCCAACCTAGTTTTATATTTAATATTGTTAGGGTTTATCTCAACAAGGATATTATATTAGCCGGTATGTGTGTTTGCTCCTGCCTGAAAAAATCTGCTGGAAGATGACCTTCTATAGAAGGAGGTTAAGATGCTGAAGGGGAGATCTACTGGCAAATTGGGCTTATTGGTATTTTAGGGAATTACTTGTGTATCTATTTGCCCGGATGTTTATTCTAAACACCATTTTAGTCTATGCAGGATTTTCAGGTGAACATGTTGCACTGGAGAAAAACATTCTTTACTGTTTTATTTTTTGCTGCTGCAATGTTTAACGTTGGGCTTAAGTGTGCTTTTTAAAGCAAGTCTGTTAGTTTTTTTAGAACTTTTGTCTACAATCTTACATAGCAAGTACTGGCCATAGACATAAATACATCAATACCAGTGAACCTGTAAAAATCCATTCAGCAGTGCATTTACACATGTGAGTGTGTCACACTTACTTCTTCCCCACTAAATGCAGATGCCTCTGCTTATGCGTGCAGTTCTGATGCTGTTTCCAAGTGCCTCTGTTTCCAAGCTTTATCAGATATTTGTTGACTAGGAGCCAAAGCACAGCCAACCTTGGCATCCTGCTACATGTTTTAGTCAGTAACTAAGCTCTGTTTTAGAGGAATGTAGACCGACTGTGCTTTGACTCATAGCTAATTTATTTTATAAAAAGGGTTGAAACCTAAAGAGTCGCTCACAGTGAATTCACTATACCTAAAAATGCCAAGTGTGAACCAGCAATTAGAACCAGGTCACCTCAAAAAATGGAATTACTTGTAGTATTGTTTCTGTTTAAAAAAATAAAAAAAATCTAAATATTCAATTGAAGATCTGTAATATTACATGACTATAAGTGTAAACACGTCCTTATTTATCTATTTTTATATTCAGACCTAAAACAATGCAATATAATTTTCTTTTATTAATGACATACTTACTGTTTCTAGGAGAATAAAGACAGACAAAATCTAATGACCAAAGTCCTAGTTGCCTTAGAAATGCATTCCTGCAATGGACTCGGATTGATGGATTTTACTGTCCCAGGCTTATCCCAGGTATTTATATTTTAAAGAAGACAGCAAATGTATAGTATTATAATAAAAAATAACTTAAAATTAAATGTGTATGACTGTGAAATTCGAGCAAAGCATACTTATTTTATTCTGTTTAGAATGTGGAAGAGTGAGAAACTCTGTTAGGGTCAGTAGCATGGGTGCCCAATAGGGAAACACAGACTGCTGTCTACAGGGGTCCTGAGCACTGCACAAAAGTGCCAAAACGCCACAGGTTTGGTACCAGAATTGTAAGCACAGGAAAGGAGGGAAAATTTGTTCCATTGTGTCTGCAGCTACAAATATCAGTGAGGACTTTAATTACTACTTTGTATATATTTAAATGTTCATTGTCTTGCGAAAATTGTACTTTCAGTTTAATGCAATTAAACACTGCAGTTATAACTAAATATATGTGATAATAGTGTAAAAGCAAAAATTATAAAAGAAGTAAAGATGTATCTAGAAGGTTCATAATGAAAGAATGTTTTCTAGCATGAACTTATGACCATCTTTAATGCATCTTTTTAATATAAATTTATTACAAGTGGTTACATGTAACAATAAACACTGTTACACAATTTATATTTTGTAAAACTCGCATCATTGTGAAAGTTATTTTATTCTAATGGTAAAGAAAGCTCAAAATAAAGAGTCAGAAATCGTTTAGCGTGTAAATGGAAATAATTGATTTTAAGGAATAACGTAAATGTTTATGTATTACTAATAATATCAAACTGTATAAATTAATGTATTACTGCGCCAACATATTATGCAGCGTTGTACATTAAATAGGATTTGCAATGACAGACAGATACAGACAGTGACACAGGAAGAGGAGAGGACCCTGAAGAGCTTACAATCACCTGTCCTTCTGTTTGTAGACAGGTGGTTCCTTACCCATTTACATGCAAACCAAGCTGTCCAGCTGAATTGACAGCAACTTGAATTTGAAGAAACTATAACACTGCCTTGTGTTATAAGCTCCTACGCAGTTATTTTTTATAATATCTGTTCCTGTTTCTAGTATTTACCTGGAACTCCACTTTCTGAGTTGTTAATTCACTCTGGCAGCTACTTTTCCTCCAATTCTGTCCCCACTATTTGAGCATCTTATAAAGCCCAGGCACTCCATGGACACACTGGGCTGATTTATTAAAGCTTTCTAGGACTGGAGAGGATACACTTTCATAAGGGAGACTGGGTGATCCAGCAAATCTGGAATGGATCTGGTCCAGGATTAAAGACATTTGCTAGCAAATAAAAAATGACTTTTAAAATCCATTCCAGGTTGCTGGATTACACTTCACTAATGAAAGTGTATCCTCTTGGAGAACTTTTATAAATCAGGGCCCATTTATGTTTGTGACATATTATTTTAAATTGTTTTGAACTCAGGTTTAGAATGTCCTGCGTATATTTTTGGCAAAATATGTGTTTTTACAGAGCTTTTTGCAAAGATTGTTAGACTGTGTATGGATATGTGGGAATGTTTGTGGCTTCTCCCTTTTCATATTTTAAATATTCATGTGCTAAAATGTATTTCTTTCTAAAGCAGGTTTAAAATCTTGTGTATGTTTCTACACTGTTTATACTCATGTATGCTACTACAGTGTTGTTCTGCAAAGGACTGTTCAAATAGACAGCTTAACTCTTGGCACACAAGCCTTTATTTTTTACATAGGTCCCAAAGGATACAAATCCATGTTGAACAGGAAGGAGGATAGACTGAAGAAAAGAAAAAAAAGATGGCTTTTTTTAAGGAACATGGTTGCAAAAGTATTAAAATGTTACAATTTTATCAAATCTTGAGCCTTGAACCGTCTAAACATCTCCTTGTGATATATAATCTCCACAATTATGCCATAATTTAGCTTCCCCTACATTTATACCTGCACAGTAACCCACTACAATTGACTTGCTCAGATTCTTGGAGATTGTTTATTCCCTGTGGTGTTGTTTCAAATTACCCTGATGAAGCCCCTTGTGGGTGGAACGCGTCTGGTAGAAACTTATCACAACATCCTTGTTAAAATTCACCAGCATTTGGAAACTCCTTAACTCATGCAACCTCTTAAATTTGTTTTTTATATGCTGTACAACTTAAAATCTTCTCTGTTGAGATTTTAATTTTATTAAGTTGTTTAATAAATTGTAACATTTTAATACTTTTGCAATCAGGAGACTTAAAAAGAGGCTTGGCACCAATCTGGCCCTCTCTAAAGATTTTTTAGGCGTAGACTTCCCTAGTGCATTATTCTGTACTTTTTCAGTATAGATCCCTGTTGTTAGCAAAGTTGGTAGGTAAAGGTAGAAATCACATTAATATTGGGCTACAGATAGCCTGAGCAAAAAGCAAAGATGTAGGTTTAACCCAGCAGTTCCACCCACTACATCCTGTCTGCAGAAAACTACAGGAGAGATGAACCAGTCACCATGCACCAGGAAAGACAGTAGTAGAAACTGGTCTGTATTAAAGGAACTTTCACAAAGTCATTGTAGGTGTTTTATACTGAATTGCTACACAGATCTGGAAAAATGCATACGTGATTTGTGTAATAATTTAGAGGATATTGGTTTACCCAGATTTTAGAACTCAATATATGCTGTTTTTGCTATGCGATGTCATTATATGCAGTTTTTGAGTTGTTAGGGTTCCCAGGATTAGGCTGTACAAACGTGACAATATGAAAACCATATTACCTTATTCTTCTTTAAATTCTGATTATTGCTATAGGTGGAATTCAAATTCCCAGCGTATTAGCACAAGTAATGTCAGGCTATGCAATCCTTGGTTTATGGTCAGGTTAAGCTTGCTTGAAGACTTGTGTATTAAAAATGTTTGTTAATCCAATGTTTTGTATCTAAAAATTTTTTTTAGAAGAAGTACAGCCATTCTTATTTATCATTCACTGTGTTTTATTGTCAGGTGCTGACATTGTTGCTGGATTGCAGTTGGTCAGATCCCCTTGTGGAACTGCAGTCTATAACCAGACTGGCTCATTTTGCATACAGGGCTCGGGACCTAGAATTAGCATTATCCTGTACCCAAAGAGCCCTGAAGTTTGATGGTGACACAAGCAAATGTGAAGTGTAAGTATGTCCTCTATTTGTTTATTACATCAGTACAATAAACAAGACAGTTTGGGGTGGAGAGCTATGTCATTTCTGCTGATAATTCTCACATATATGTGACTTTTCGATAGCAAGTAACACTCTATGGACCAAGAGAATTGAAAACCAGGTCATGATGTGGATGTTTTGTGGCATTGTGTGGTTTACTTTATTGACTACTGCATTATTTTAAGGTTTGACTAAGAGAGTGAATAATAACTTCGTATTTGGCCAAGCATATTTGGATAGCCACATCTGTTAAGTCAAACCTTTTATTTGTAGGAACAAAATTAAATACCTGTCAGATTTGTTTTCTTTATTTTGCCGTCTGTATTTCTTTGGGGAGATTTTCTTTCACTTCCTTCAACAGGCTATAAACTCAACAGGAAGTAAGCAGATATCCTTTTAATGTCCCCTGTTAAATAGTTGTCCTGGGAACAGTTGTCCTCAATGGACCATCTTCCCTCTATTCCTGTTTTGCTTACAATTTCCATTCCCAGAGACAATGGTATTCAAAACTTTAGGAAAGCTTTATGCATAAATACTTGTCAGGAGTTGTAACTCACCACTCTAAATCTAAAAAAATGGTTCTGTCTTTTATACTTTAATAATCTGGCTCATTGATTAATTCTGTTAAAATTCTGGCAAATCCAGTGATACAATGAGACTTAACATTATTGCGTATCGCTATTCCTGCAACTAAAAGAGGACCATGGGGACAGTAAATACTTTTTCCAGCAATAAATAATTTGGTTTGTATTGTTGTGGAACAGTCTTACTTCAATCCCTAACTTCCTAAATTGTGCTTGCTACTACAATTGTAATTGGACAATCAACTAAGGTAGAGCTAGGTATGATAGTTTTAGCACCTATTTTTCTCTTTTGCTTGTTTTATTGAGTTTAATTGCAGTTTGTTAACCCTCTAATATAGCGTTGTGGCATTATAGACCATTAGCCCTAATTTCCTTACAGTTGGCATGTTTGGGGCCTGTGTTAAACAGCTTTATGTCAAAGTCATCGGCTTGAGAAGTTTCTAAAAATGTTTACCAGCGTACATGACTTTCAGGTTTTGCATTCCCATAGTTTTGTAACCTGCATAAAGCAAACAAAAGCCTGTCTTTAAAGATCTTTAATCTATCATTAATGCATGCATACAGAACTAGGAAAGGGCTTATTATTACAGAGGGTGGTGCATAACATTTATGTTTCCAAAATGCAGATGAACCAAAACGAGCATCAGCAATATATAGTTTATCCATTTGCTGTAAAACATAGGTACACTTTTCCTCTCATCATTACATCTAAAATGATCTTGGTTTTGTTCAGACTATGGTTACAAAGTAAAGTTTACAATTTTTAATGATTCCCCCTGAGCCTTTGATTTTTTTAATTGTTGTAGTTTAAAAAAAAAAAAAAAAAAAAAAAGATTTTCAAAGTTCCATGGAGGCTGCCATTACTTGCCTTTGATATACTGATCATTTTGCTCCAATACTTCAGATCAGTGACTCAACGTAAATATAAAATGATAAACCAAAGAGTCAGTATAATTGCCAGGCAACTAATATGTGCTGTGCATTATGTTGGCACTATATAAATCCTCTTTATTAATAATAATAATAATAATAATAATATCCAGACATGGATTAAAATGACTTTTTGATATTATATGTGCATCCACGTGATTGTATGCAGTGCCTCATAAATTTTCTATATCATTAATACATTTATTAGTTGCCAAAATAAAGTGAGAACCAATATCTGTTTTAATCGTTCTTATATATATTTTTCTATAGTTTTATTTATTTGCACTCTTGCTAGCCTTGGTAGTAAACATGCACAGTCTCCCAGTGTTTGTTCTTGTTTAGCAACTTTTATTACATTATTATATTTATTATACAGAAAGACTTGTTTGATTTACAGTGCATTGAGTGCTTACAAAATACCTGTCTGCAGTAAGCAGTTTTTTGGATGTGTGTTACAAATTGTTCTTTGTTACCATAACTGTTATTTATGAACTGAGTCTGACAGAAAGGCAACACTGACATCTGCTGCCTTAAATATAATATTGCATTTTGTTTCCTGTGTTAAGTACTAAGACCGTCTGCCTTGTGCCTGTGTTATTACTGGTAATATTATCATTAATAATATTAATAATAAAATAATAATAATAAACAAGATTTATAAAGCGCCAACATAATTTGCAACGCTGTACATTAAGGAGGTTGCAAATGACAGTCAAATGCAGACAGTGACACTGACAGTACCCACTGTCCTGGCCAAACACAGACTCAGGACACTGTCAGTCCAAAAGGATTCTGCAGTAAATTTTATAAAACTTTTAATGACTGCCAAAAGTGCAAATAGTTTACATAGTGATAATTGTTGGGGTTTACTAACGCTTAGGGTTGTCTAAGGCAGCGGTCGCTAATCGGTGGTCCATGGACCACCGGTGGTCTGCGAGAAAATTTTGGTGGTCCATAGAAAAGTTTGGACATTTTTGCAATTTTTGTGTTTTATTAATAATAACACAAAAATAATATTCTAATAAATGCTTATTTTCTGAATGACAATTTTGGCCTTTATATTGCACTATAATTCACAAACTGTACTTGAGACAGCGGGTGCAACGTGACGTCAGTGTAGTCTGAAGTTGTATGAGGCAACCATTGCCGAGCCGTATGTTTCAGTATTGTTTCCACCATTACAACAGTCACCCCGCTCCACAAATACCAATTCTCATCCGATTGTTTTATTTTATTTGTTTATTTCTCAGTTGCTCTTTTAGGTAAGTACGACCTTAATTGTGTATTTTCTTTATCTGTTATATTTAATGGCATCAAAATGTTTGACTTTGATAACTATCATTTCTTGTTTGGTCTTAGTTGCAATCCAATTAAACCCATAATAAGTGAGAAAAAGCAAACAAATATTTTTCATTCCTTTAGTAATACCAAACATAATGCAACTAATAATAATAGTAACAATAGTAATACTTCACTTAACCGTGAGCTGATCAATGAATCAGAGCCTCCACAGTCCTTGTCAGGCACCATTAGGAACATCATTATTTTACAAATGTATATACGTTTACAAAAAAAAATCATATTAATGGTCTGCAGGATTTAGGATTAGGAATTTAGTGGTCTGTGAGGTCCGAAAGGTTGGCGACCACTGGTCTAGGGTACCCAAGTTAGGGTAGCCCAAGGTTAATCTTCTGTTTCAAATGTATGACCTGTTATCTTTTTTTATTTTTATTTCTTTTGCAAGTCCCAACCTAGAGATGTCTGCATGTAAATTCTGGGTCTTGTGGGTCCTCATCCTGTTTGTACTTGTTGTTTCCTTTCCATGTCCTACATTGTAGAAGCAGCATCAGTTATTGCTAGTGTATTTTATAGCCTTAATTTCTTTCACATAAGGACTAAATACATTACCAATTGCGTACATGCTTATTGTTTTTTTATAGCTATTCCTATTAGTATAATTGTACAGAAGAATACTAAAATTCGATTGTAAACATCACAATGTCCATGCTTTTGCTGCAATTCAGTAAGTAATTGGAAAATTGTTGGGACTCTTGTAGGCGCAGTTCTACGCTGGGTTGTGAGATGTTAAGCATTGCCGCCTGCATCCAGGGCCAGAGCATAATGGAGAACTTGGCTGGGAAAAAACATTTGCGTCTTTCTGCCATAAAAGCCTTTGAAATTAGTGCAAGGTAGGATTTAATTCTTTAATAGCAAAAATGCTTGTTATTTAAATGAATCAAAGCAGTAAATTAAAAAATATGTTGCCTTTATAGTGATGTACAGACGTGATTAGAAGTACCAGGGGTGTAGAATATTTATTTTTTTATTACTCGTATTATTAGGCTTAATACATATTGGAATGCATGGGGCAACAGTACACAGTAAATCTTTCAAAATGCATTTTATTTAAAAAAACAAAAAAAAACATATTTTATTATTTTCAGTTTGTTATTGCACTTAGGGCTTAGGTGAAAACCTCTAAAGGCAGTTCATGCAGTGAGTGAAATTTTAGTTATGTATGAAGATATGGTTGGATGAGTTTGCAGAGGATTTTTATATTTCTTGTATACTGCAACACTGAAATCTTCCCACATTTATTCCTGGCTACTGTTCACCTAGAAGTTTTGGGAGGTTTTCCTTTTGGACTTCCTGTTGCATTTTATATATTATTTATGTATGCAGACTCAAAACTCAAATACAGAGATCTCACCAATAGAGTATTCAAGAATATAGGAAACTGTCAGTTCATTTAACTTAAGAGGCATTTACTGAAAGCTTTCTGCTCATGCCTGCTTCCCTTTAAATGTTCTATTTAGCATTTGTAATATAGCTGGTTATCCCTTCAAAGTTTTTTTTTTTCAGATAGTGTAGGGGTTGAGGGGGTAGAGTGGTCATATTCATTCCCTAATCTATCTAAATCCAAATTAGGATTAAAAACTTACCCAGGTTCTTTTTTATAGTCTATCTTTTCCAGTCTTGGAAAGCTTTACCAAATCAGGAGCAATGTGTTTGCCTTCATCAGTGGAACTTGTGATTGGATAATAACAAAAGAGCACAAGAGGATTGGGAGATAAGCTTGAGCAAGAACATTAATGGCAGGATCACCATGTATTTTTTTCTAATCAAATCTGTTTGTTTAAAATGATAGAGAACAGCTTCAGAGTTTAGGTCTATGTGTTTACACTTCATGAGTAGACCAACTTTATTATCACGCTAAAGGCTAAAGCTACGTACACACGGCAGATTTTTATCGCCCGATAATCGGCATCGGCCAATTATCGGGCGAAAATCTTCCGTGTGTACAGTCGGTGTCGTCCATCGTCCGGACGACCGACCTGCCGGATCCACGGACGATGGACGACAGCCGATCGTAATGAAAGGGAAGGGGAGAGCGCGCAGCAGGGTGCCGCTCCGTCGCTCTCCCCCCTCCCCTCTCCATAGAGCATGAACGGTGCTGTATGTACAGCATCGTTCATGCATCTTGCAGCCCCTTGTCGTTGGAAAGGATCGTGAAAGATCCTTTCCAACGACAAAAATTGCAAGTGTGTACGCAGCTTAAGGCAACAGAAGAAAATAGTAAATGATAGAGAGTTTCTGATTTTATTTGTACAGATTTTGAGCACCCTATGTTTGTTAGTTCTAATAAATTGTATGATTTGTATGTTTCATGTTTGCTTTAAGTTGTAATGTAATCTCTACAGATTTGGAGGTGAAGCTCAGAGTCCCTCTCTGACGCTTCAAGCAGCCAAACATTTCTGGCATGCTTGCTCTCCCCTGACAAAGTCTGCTAAAGAACGAGAACCTCTTAAGGATTCCGTTATTTGTGTTATAAAGGCCCTGAATGAGGCAGAGAGTAAGCTGAAACAGGTAAGAAAATGCAAGTTACTTTATCATGAGCTTTAAGAGCAGTTGCTAGTCCTAGTTCTTCTACCATAGGGTCCACATCACAGGATTAGAAAACTTGTGGTGAGTGTTTAGATAAATTTCCTGCCAAATGCGCCTAAAAAAAGTATTGCAAACATTAAAGCAGAACTCAACCCAAAATAAAAAAAACACACTTCCCTTTAATCCTGCAGATCAGTCTATCCGTCGGGAGTTTTCTTCCATCGTGTCCCACGTCATCCCAGTATCCATCCTCAGCCAGGCGCAAAGGAAGTGCCGGGCACCGACATCTTCTTCTCGCTTCTTCTGGGTTCCTATTCCTGCATCACCCGACCTGCACTGTGCAGGGGCAAGATCGGGTGACGTTGATTGGGAAAAAAGATTGCCGATCTTACTGCACATGCGTCAGATCTATAATTTTTTTTTCCCTTGATGAAAGGACTCCTACTCACGTCCAAGATTAGGGCATGCGCAGAATGATCATCCAGGAACCTCCTAGGATACCTATGTCACGCATCCCGCAAGGCTTGTCTTCTCCTTTTGCGCTTGCCTGAGATTAGGAGAAAGGAGTCCTTTCATTGTCGCTTGACACGCTTAAAAAAATAAGCAAAATTTTTACTTTAAATAAAGAAGTTGTCTACCCTTTTATGTAAATTAAAAATTCTGAGTTTAGGTCCGCTTTAAGCCATGGTCCAAGTTTACCATAAAAATGTATAGTTCCAGAAGGTGAAATTCTTTATAAAATGTTGTTGGGGGGGGGGGGGAATTCTAATGCTTGGAGAATGCTAGGAGATTCTAATGCTAGGAGAATCAAGACATCTCCAAATTAGATGCAGGTCTCTTACAGGTTGAATGACTGTTAGATTCATCCAACCCACTTCCTAGGAGGCAAGATCATCATGGACTTGCCCCTGGGGGTTGCATTGTCATGTTAGCCTAGGCTTCCTTTACTCCTGGGCATTTTGATGATCACATGTCATTTTGGAAGAACAGCACTGTTCGGGGTAATTCGGGGCCAACACCACCACTACCAGAGGAAGAAGAATAATGTCACAGGTGGCTGGTTTTGTTCTAGTGTCCCTGAAGACGACGTGAATCCCGCCTTAGAATCTTTGTTATGACTAGCATACTGTAATAGACCAATGTTCTTTGACACACAGAATCTACCTTGACACATTTCATGATGCCATGTTGTTTAGTTTGAGGTGAGTTAGTTGTCAGTGTGGCTAAAAGTATTGGGGTTTGTTACCAACATTCCTATAATAAGGCCATTTGGATGAGTCCTTAAATGACTTTAACAGGATGATAAAAAAGAAACTGTTTTTTTGCTCAGTGTTACTGTCTAATATTCACAGTTATTCTTATTTGAAATTCACACAAATGAAAAGTAATACAATTTTTAGAATGCATATTAAGTCACAATATGTGCTTCGAGGGTTCCCTAAAGACCTCATTGTTAAGAATATATTGTTTTTGTTTTTTCAGGGGTCAGAGAATGATACCACCTTATTTCACCTGTGGCCTATGATGGACATTGAAACCCGTAAAGTGCATGATCCACATAATCCTAAAGGTACATCATGAGTTAGTAATCTTGTTTGAAAGCCGTCTTCATCTGTCAGGCCTTATAAACATTATCATAAGGAGAATGTTCATTAGGGGGTTGACAAGCCTTGAGTTAATTTACCATATAACAAGTGTTCCTGTACATAGAAACTACTGCCTGCTGTTTATTATTAATCTGGAAGGTTAAAGGTTGTTAGAGGATTAGAACAATGTGATATTGATATATTTTAGGAATTGTATTTGTGTGAATTAGTTAAAAAAAAATCTTGTAATTAAAACAGCTTCTGGTTAACGCATTTGTCTAAAGCTTTTTGGCAACTCTTTTTTTTAAAGAGACTCACAGCTCCAGTTTGGAAAATCCGCTTTAGGTTTTTGTAGATCCTGAAATTAACCATTACTGTGTACATTTTGAAATCTGGCTTTACGTAACTTACCCTATAGACATGCGTCCATACGTACTAAACATTTGGCCAATTCCTCATTCTAACAATATTATGTACAAACTGTTATTCTATAAACAGTGACAATTTTCTTTTGGAAATTTATATAAAAAGTATGGACATAGCAGTGTCAGGTAATGTAAATATAATTTAATGGTAAATCTTAACATGTTTTTGAAAAAATGTACAACCAGATTCTGTCATAAATAACCAACCTAAAGTGGAATTAAACCCTACATTATTCACCTGTCCCAGTTCCCTCGCAGGACCCCTGCTATCTTCTTTTTTGATTTTCTCCATGCAATCTTCAGCCATCTTGTTTGGCTGGTCCAAGTTTGCATAGCAGTTCTTATAGCTTCCTGAGTAAGCTGGGTATTCTGGCAACCAAAGCTTATGTTGTGCATTTGCAGCTCAGCTTTTTTGCCAGAAACCTGGAGCGATCAGGCGGGTAGAACAAAATATTGTAGACTTCACCTATCCCTTTCTACAATAATGATGGTAAAGTTCTGCTTTAGGAAAAGTATTGAAAAAAAGATGACCATATCTGAGCTGAACGTTGCTATCTGATTGTACACTATGATTTAGAGCTGCCAAAATATTGAAGAATGTTTCCTCATTTTTTTAAATGATGGAAGATTTTTATCTGTCTACTTTTTTTTAACACTTCTAGATCTTATAGTAAACATGTCAGTACTCAGCTGGTATAGTATTTATCTGCTTTATTTGTTTTTCAGTGAAAAGTCACTTATCTGGAGCATTATTGATTTACTGTAGACTCATTATTGTTGGCCTCTTTCAAGTATTTGATATAACTAGTAGAATTAGTGGCTATAAAATACATTTTGGGCCAATAACACACTTGTAAGGTGTTACTGCATGCTAAAAATATGCTAATTGTCATATTGGTCAGGCCCAGATACCATTCATTGCACAGCTACCAATGTTCTTTTAACTTATTGTCTTTAAACCATGTAATGTTATTGTGCTGCAGCAACCTACATTGAATCCAATGGGTATAATGAGGAGCTGAGCCTGAAAGCTGGACTGTACGAGCTGTTGTTCATATTGCATGCTGATAAGAAGAACTGGGAATCAGGTCTCAAAGTGCTAGATGAAGCCATAAACATTCTGCCACGTACCAAACACAGACTGTGAGTGGAATTATTTATTGTTCCTCTTTACCCATTAATAAAGCCTAACTCCAGGCAAACAAGCTAAATACATATATTTAAGCTGGTAACTTGCCCAAAGTATTGTGTTTCAGTCCATCTACCTTTGATGTATTCACACTTATGGCATAGCAGGGGACTTGATTTCTTTCTGCTAAATTCCTGAGAAATTCTGAAAAAAATTAGGAAGCATCCAGCAGCTTTTTTTGAAAGCCCTTAAAAGATAACATCTCTTTTGGCTAAACTGCACTTAGCAAAGCTCATGTATCTCAAGTGCAAGTAGTCTTGGCTTTATTTTGTACTTGCACACCATAGCCATATTTTGTTTTTTGGGTAACCATTCTAATGGTGTCCTCCAGTGTTCACCAAGAGTATGGCCACCCTTGGGAATGTAAGAGTCCTTTAGTTCCAGTTTTGGAATGCTGAGTACACTCCTCTTAGGATCTGTAATGCAGATTCGCAGCCTGTAAGTGACGGGTGATTTTTCTTTTATTTTTTTTTCCCAGTGCAAGAATGTTTATGTGACAATTTTGCTACTAGGACAGAAAGTGAGAGGAATAAATACAAATAGCAATATATAATATTGTGCATGGGGAATGCTAGAATATGTGTTTTATTTGGACTGTGTGCCCAGCAGAGTATTTTGTCATCAAGACAGATAGCGATAGTGAAATCTTTATAACACGAAACAGACAGCAACAAACTTTTAGTTTGTTTAAAAACTTTAAAGTTTTGACTATTGCCTGCTAAAAGATACATTTTAAAGTGCACCTGAATTTAAACAAATAAAGACATTGTCATCTAAATCATTGGGCCTATGACTGCTTGTCTCTCTAGTTTTAAGACTCCTTTTCTTTGCTGCTCATTCTTGTTTGCCCCGGAAAGAAAGCTGTTCTAGAAAATAATAATGCTCTTGTTCAGTGTTGACATTTTTGTATAATTTATCTGGTAATTAAATTTGCTTTACTTAGTGTCATCTTCAAACATCGTGTTCTTGTAAAGGCACATTTGGGTCATAACTTTTTCATGGACATCCAGAAGTTCAAAGATGAAAGTGAAGACTATGTGTCATACATCTGGCATCATGTTGCCAAAACCTGCAGGAATAGCCGTGAACAATTAGCCTGCTATATGAATGCAGTTGATGCTTTAAAGGTTGGTAAACTAGATCTTTCAATGATCTTTCATGTTCAGAGGTCTATTTCAGCCTTGTGTGCTCATACCCTGGATACCACCCAACATTCAATTTGGTATAATTATTTCATCTCAGTTATATTAGTCATTTATAAGTATTCTGTGTTTTATCTTTAAAGAAACCAGAAAATGATTGGCGGAAAGTGGAGTACCTGCTGGCACTGGCAGAGTGGTTGTATTGCAAACAATTTTCTCTTAGTGATGCCCTGAACATGCTTGATTGGGCAGTGGATATACTGCTTCATATGAAGTCCTCCAGTAATACAGCGGAAGGTAAGTTGTACACTGGTATAGTCTTTATTATATAGTAATAGATAAAGTAAAGCTGCCTTTATTTTCTGACCCTGTTTAAGTAGAACTAAAATCGAAGAGTCACCCGGATGTAGAGGTTTTATAAAGAGAGGAAAATGTCTTGCAAAGTGTGGCAAAAAAAATTTATTCATATGCTTGTGGTGTTTTTTTTTTTTTTGCTTAAATTGCAATTTGCATGGACTATGTAGTGTGGAGCCCAGCCCTATTCCTGCACTGGGTAAAAAGCAACAAACCAAAGTATCAGCTCAACATAGGGTCTCAACCAAGACGCAAAACTTTATACAGTTATCTGAAGTCTGTGTTTATTTTAATAAATGTATGTAGTTTTTGTCGTCTACTTTCTGTATCTCATTTTTGAATTGTTAGATTTATTTATTAGAATTTTTAATTCCCTCTGTAAGCAGGTAAAACTCAAAAAATTAAAGCAAAGCCTAGAAAGAAATCATCTCAGAATAAAGAACCAGCAAATGAGCAAGATCCACAGTCTGAGGTCACTGAGACAGGACCTGGAGAACATCTTTGTAATTCCCTGGAAGATTTGAAGAACATTAGACAACTAGAGGCTTTAGCACGAGCTCACACTTTAATTGCTGCTCTTAGTGGTCAGGGTTCACCTAACCATGAGCAGCACTCCCTGATGGCATATGCATATATTATACGTATTTGGCAAGTACGTCAAAAAACTACCATCTTTTGTCTTCTAAGCTTTAATTTGCTTTACTGTAATGTACTAATTCTTTGTATTACATGTTCATTATATATTTAATAGTAATTTTATCTTGAGAGACATTTTAAAAATGTTTAGATTGGTGGGAAAAGATCTGTAACATCCAGGCAAGGTAGACTAGAGGAAAGAAAAAACATTCTAGAGCAGTGGTTGCCAACCAGTGGCACACCGGCCAGAGCCACAGACCATGTCCCTCATATGGACACAACAGGCAGGTTCTGGCATCATGATGTCACTATGGGTGGAGTTTCTTACTCTTTAAGTGACATGTGGCTCCCCACACGTGCGTGTTCCGGATTCTGTGCATTTAGTGATCCCTGGGTCTGAAAAGGTTGGCGACCACTGTTCTAGAGCTCTGCAAAGAGATTGCACAGGTGTAAAAAGATGTTTATATGCTTGGTACACCTCATTCTTCTTCATGCAGATAGTGTCCTGGCTGATATTCGAACCTGGGACCTAGTGCTGGCAAAGTCCTGAGTGCTAACCTCTGAGCCACCATGCTTCAAATCAAACACTAAAAAAGTTTTTTTTCCATTGGTCCATGTTTAAAGAACCCTCCACATATTGGTACATTTATGATAATGATATTGTATTTATCACTATTGGATCACAGTTAGATCTTATGCCTCCTTTTCTCCACCATCTGACTGGACAGTGAAAGGAAAACCTTCTTACTGATGTCTCCCTTTCTGCTCTCTTCTCCAGCCAGACAATAAAAGTAAAGAGAAAAATGTTATATTAAATACATATATATTAACTCAATATTGGCTGCACATAATTACAAATATTTGTCAGATTTGTTTATATGTGTTTCCAGTGTGTGTGTATATATATATATATATATATATATATATATATTTAGAGCTACTCTCCTGGAGTCAATGCCCCTGATTTAATAAAGCTCTCCAATGCTGGAGAGGAAACACTTACATCAATGAAGCTGGGTGATCCATAAAACCTGGAATGGATTTCTTCAACGGTATTTTCTATTTTCTAGAAAATTTTTGGAATCCTGGACCAGATTTATTTCAGGTTTGCTGGATCGCCCAGCTTCACTGATGATTAAAGCCCTACCTGGCAGGTCAAGAGACCTGATTTTGTCAAATGCATAAGTAATACTTTTGGGTCTTCTTTCCACCACAGTCTGTACCTGCATAGTGAAAAGAGAAGCAGCAGAATGATCAGCTCATCTCTTTGTGGTTCTGCAGTCTTTTTCTGTCAACATGTTTCTTGAACTGATTGGATCCTTGTGCTACTTTTTCCCTTCCATATCTGAGCTCTTCTAAACAATTTCAAGAGGCTCATACAATTTTCAATACAATTATGCATTTACTTTGTAAGTAATAATGTATTTATAAATACAGGTCTTCATTAATCTGTGTTTTTCATCTGTGTTGTACAGTACAGGGGTTCTACTGGTTGTAAATATCCCTATTGGAGAAGACAATTGGCCTGATTTATTAAAGCTCTCTGAGGCTGGAGAAGATGCACTTTTCTCAGTAAATCTGGAAAAAATCTAAAATGGATCTGGTCCAGGATTTGCTAACATTTACTAACAAATAACACATTACTTTTAGGAAATCTATTCCAGGTTTGCTGGATCACCCAGGTTCACTGATGAAAGTATATCTTCTCCAGTCTTGGAGAGCTTTATTAAATCAGGCCCAATCTGTTTGGGAGAATAACTTTTCATTCAAATACTGTTTTTATTGGTTCCAGTGTCAATAATGCAGGCTGTTCTTATCCATTATTTCTAAAGACATTTGACGTATCTTTGTACTGTAGGTATCTTTGCCTGCAGCAGCTTCTTTCATGAAATCACTACAGAAAAATCCTGTCTCTGTTCAAAATCCACAATCTGCATCATCTCGTAAAGAAAAAGGAAACAAGGAAACAAGCGAGGTAATGTGTATGTGACTGAATGCACAGGATGATTACCGAAATCCAAATTTTAGAAGGAACCTTGATAAATAAATGCTTAGGCTTATTTATTTATATAGTGTTATTGACACTTGCCCTTCAGTATCTAGTCATAAAAAAGGCCTTGCCACCTAAAAATATGTAAATTAAAAACACAAAAAACAACAGATTGTAAATGCTTGATTTTCCTTTTATAAATGCAGCACTTTTACTTTCTGTAATCTAGTTTTCACTCACTTGAAATATATCTGACAATATAATCTGAATTTGCTGAAAACATTTAACTTCTTTAGTAAGAGTCAATTTCCTTGCACAGCTTTCTCCCTCCGTGCATGCCTCTCTTCTAGGAGTATCTAATTTTTTGTTTGCATTTGCTGGCCTAGTTCCTTCACTTGTCCACTCTTTAAAACCTTGGAGACCTGACGTAGAAGAAAAGGGGAATATTATGTGTCATTTGGGCCTGCTTTGGATGTTGATATCACATCCAAGATGGTAGCTTACAGCTTCAATATCAGGGCTTTTGAATGTCCAAACAGTGTAGGCATTTACAGGAAAATAACAATACTGTACTATAATACAATAACTTTAAATTAAATCATATAGAGAAATAATTGATGACAAAAAACACAGCAGGAACAGTAGGAGCAAAAGAATGACCTCTAGTCTGATGTTTTTACCAATATATTATACATTTGTGTAGTATAATTACGGTACTACATATGGCCATTTGTAGTTTGCAGAATATATTGTAATTTTATTTAAATTATTTTATAATCAAATTAATTTATTTAATTTTAAATGATTATTTAAATTAAATTTTTCTCAAATGAAATGTGTTGGCAACTTTATTTCTGCCTCTCAAAAATTAGTGTGGTTGGTATATTGGCACATAATACTTCACCTTTAAAATAACATTTTGTTATACATAGAAAACAAAGAATTGCTTGAACCTCAATGTGCTTCTCATACACATAAGCTTTAAGAAGACTAGTAACTTTATCAAAAACCTAAATTTGTCAAGATCAAGGTTTGTAACATGCAAACACCATTGTTATGTTTTCTTCCCCATAGGAGATAAATGTATGATAGAAAGTCATGAATAGTTACCTGTGACCTGTGAACCAAGCATCTTTCCTACATAAACTAATGTTGTTTTATTCAACAAGAAGGGTGAAAAGTTCTTAGCAGCACATGCGGTTTTCATTCATAAGAGGCTTCTCGGCATAGATCCATGCAGTATTAAGAGTGCCCTATTATTGGCCTCTGCATAATGAACTAAACATGGCTACAGCTACATTTACTTAGTTAAAGGGCTAGTATATTTCTTCTCAACCTCATCATAATTTAATATCATTCTCAGATCTATGGATAAAAATGTGTAAACTTGTAAAGAGAGTGAAGCAGAACTTTAAGCTCAGATATTTTTATGATCTGTAACATTGTTTGGAGAACCATCATGTTTGTACTAAGGCTTGAGTATGCAAGTTGTATATAGCTGTGGAATATAGAAGTCCTAGGAATTTTTTTCATTCCAGCCAGCACCAGCATCACTACCACTACTCATATCAAGTCCATGCATTGGTCTGCCATGGAATTTTAGATTTTAATAAAGAACGGTGCCACATTCCCTTCTGAGTATATTATGCAAAGTGAGCTGGTAGGTGTGTGGTTAGCTGAATGAAATGATAAATGACGCAGAAGAAACAACTTGCTGGCCCTCCTTACAATAAATACTCAAACAAGTGACGTTGAACTGTGCTTTTATTGATAATTCTGTTTGGGCTGTTATAATTTCAGAACATGGTAGACAACACAAGGATTATTATAGGGTAGTCTGTCATTGATAAATAGCATGCTGAATTTTCTATTTTGCCTAGCATAGATGGGCAATATGCATGTTCATTCCAATACAAAAAGGCAACAGGATACACTGGCAGACACCTCCAGTGACAGCTTATCTTATCTTAGATGGTAAACTAAAAGTGATAAGCCACCTTAATGTGTAGGAAATGTTTTTATATCAAGGAATAGGGCTTCAACATCTATAGATTTATTTTATAAAATGTTTATACCTAACCTTACATGTTACGTCTTCTTTTGGAAATTGTACTTTGGTTTTTATGGTCTATAAATTGAATATAATCACTGCTTAACTATTGTGTTATCTTTTCCTGCAAGTTTCCTTATTGTTTTTACATTTTAAGAAGCTTTGGACTGATAGGCCAACACACACAAAACCACCTGCCTGATGTAGTGTAGGACACTCCTGTTTTGCTAGAAGAGCTCTAACTCATCAAGGCATGGACTCCTCTAGACCTCTAAAGCGGTGGTATTGTATTTGACAACAACACATTAGCAGTAGATCCTTAAAACATACTGCTTCCACTGCCTTTTCCCCAATGTAAATCTCTCTTCTTATCCAAGTAAGATACACACGCAGCCATTTACATAGTATATAATTGTTGATTGATCCATGGTCTCTTTGTAACATATGCCCATTGTAGAAGTTTTTGACATTGGACAAGGATCAGCACTGACTGGCCTGTAGCTACGGCACAAACCTTAATGTACTGTTTATTCTAACACCTTTTTTACATAGTCAGTATTAGGTTTTCAGCAATTTTTAATACAGTAGTTTTTCTGTAGGATTTGACCAGATAGGCTACCTTCCTCACCATGTGCATTAATGAGATCATGGTCGCCCATGATCCTATTGTTGGATCACCAAATGTCCTTCTTTGGGTCACTTTTGGCAAGTACTAACCACTGCATACTAGGAACAACCACAAGATCTATAATTTTGGAGATGTTCTGATCCTGGCATTTAGTCATCATAGTTTCAAAAACCGACTGTTTGCCTGCTGCTTAATAAATCCATCCTTTTAACAGGCCACTTTACTATCAATGGTTTTAATGTTTCAGGAGATCGGTATAATCAGCATGCTGTCCATGAATTCCAAATAATTATTACCACAGCTAGAGGTCATGATACAGAAGGAATATAAATAATAAATGTTGGATAATTTATTAATAGATAATAAAGTGTGAGGAGCTAAAGTCGCTATTGACTGTATACCATGTAAAAAGACATACTGATCAGCATTATATGGTAGTATTAAACAGTGCCAGTCAGGTGTGAGGAGCTAAAGTCGCCAATGACTGTATACCATGTAAAAAGACATACTGATCAGCAATATATGGTAGTATTAAACAGTGCCAGACAGTAATATGCTTACCTGAGTTAAATTAAAATTAATGTCTTTACTATAGAAGTGATAGTTTATTTTTCTAGTTTTGGGTTGGGTTTTTTTTGGTGGTAGGGGGGATTTTGGTTTTGTCTCCAATGGTAAGCGTAAACCTCTCTTTTTGTCCTCATGCCTTTGTCACCTCAAACAAAAATAGAGTGGAAATCTTCCAATAGGGACACTTGTTCTATGGGCAAATATCAAAAAGAGAATTGCCTACTCATTGACACCCATATAAAAAGAAAAAACATAATTCCTTTTCTGTTCAAAACAAGTTTTGGGTTTAGAAGATAGCGGCAGTTTACATGATTTAGATATGCTGTCTCTCAAGGTTTTTTTTTTTTTTTTTTTTGACAGCCAACAACAGTTAAGGAAAAGCCCAAGCGGAAAGGACCTGTTGATGCCTTACCTTCAAATGCAGAAGATTGGGCTGCGTATGATTGTCCTGATGAACTTCGAGATGCATTTAGACAAGATACATCTTCCCAAGGCATAAACAAAACTACCATTGTAAAACCAGTAAGTCCTTTACAGAATTGTAACCTTTAGGAAAAAGAATCAGAGCTATTTAAAAGAATCCTAAAATGTATTCTGTTTATATTGTACCATTCATGGTCCCGACTCTCATCAACATGCTAATGATATTTATAAATAAAATCATTCTGCTTTCATTGCATACCTTATTTTGCACCACTACAGTGTCTCTGTGCTTCTCTGTGCAGCAGGATGTTAGGTGGTACATAGTTTCCAGAAAACATCACAGCATCCTGCTTCAATACAAGAGCTCCAATTCAGACAGCGAGCTTGTTTCTGAGATGAGTTATGCCAATATCAAAAAATGTCCTAATGGTTGGATGTCAGTCTAGGGCAGGGATGTCAAACTCAAATACACAGTGGGCCAAAATTTAAAAACCTAGACAAAGTCACAGCCAAACCTGAAACTGAAATAGCACTGTTAATACAATTCCCTGCAACAAGAACAGTCCAATGTTGGGCTTAATGTTATGAGTGGCTAGAACTCCCCCTTCACTGAAATAGCACCGCTCCTACAATTCCCTATGTCTATAAAACAGTCCAATGCGGAGCCACACATAGGCAGAGAGGCCACTGGTCCATTGACGCGAGTGATGCCGAGATTTGTAGTAGCGGCGCTATTTCAATGCAGCGGCGGGCCAGCTGCAATTCATATTCAGGATTCCTTTCAGGGACAAAAAAAAGGATGTTGAGGGCCAAATTTGGCCTGCGGGCCAGAGTTTGACACCCCTGGTCTAGGGGATTAGGCAATCTCAAGCAGGCCCCCCTAGGTAACACCCACCCACATACTAACCTTGCATATTTAAAAAGATTTAAATCCAGTGAATAAAAGGAATGGTCTGAAGATATTCAAGCTGGGGAGAAAAGGATTAAATTTTCACCATCTGGAATTAAGGCAGGCACTGTCTAACGTGCTACAACTTTCAATTTACACTGAGAAGTTCAGAAGTCACGGTTAGCAATTTCAGTACAAAAGAGGAGCCTGTACAACTGTGAAAGACTGAAGGGAAGGCTGGAGTTCATCTTTAACAAAAGCTTTTTAAAGTGGAACTAAACCCTTTTTGCTCTAACCTGTCCCTATTCTGTTACAAGGTGCCAGCAACTTTTTTCTTGTTTTGAATAATGCTCGTCTTG
Source organism: Pyxicephalus adspersus (assembly GCF_032062135.1). Classification (NCBI taxonomy): domain Eukaryota; kingdom Metazoa; phylum Chordata; class Amphibia; order Anura; family Pyxicephalidae; genus Pyxicephalus; species Pyxicephalus adspersus. Next base: position 20,439,151 of record NC_092867.1, on the reverse strand, counting down.
ATTGGCCAGGCTGGGATGATGTAACTCCCAAGCAGCAGCCATTAGGGAAGTTGGGATATGCTGTATTTGCCCACTACCAAAGCATGCACAATTTTGACAATTGAATTGAACGTTCACATTCTAATCCATTCTGATCACAAATTTTGAAATTTGAACTTTTGTTTTACTTTATGGGAACATCTGTAAATTATAAATCATCATTCCCCGAGCCCATGTTACAGACAACTGAATATTAATTGTTTTGCCAATACTCATTAATTTGGCAAATGTTCCTTCTTCTTCATATTGGTAAAATGATCATTTTAAGCTGATAATTCATTGAGCTAGCATTGTAAAAATTGTCCTCTGTTTTTAAACCTCAAGTGGTACTATGTATTGCAGTTGATTGTTCCCAAGCTGACCCTACACTACTAAAAAGAAAAACATTGTATTTTCATAGAGTATGTATTATCATTACAGCATACAGTCCCATTGTATAATTCAGCAGGAGTTGTTTCTACATTATATAGCATGTAAAACATTGTATCCTCATTCAGCATGTATGTGTGGTATTATATGTCTTTTTTTATTACTCAGCACTTTAAAAATGGCTCTCGATAAAAGTGTAATTTAGTGACAGCCATCTATCGTCAGAGGCCATCCTACACCAACCTGCCAAGATGCTAGCATCAAGATTAGCCACTACAAAATATTTTACTTCTTTAGCTGAAGTAAGAACCATGAGCCATGAAAATGGAAGGACCTTGTCATTGTACTTGTAAAACTGGAGGTCATCCATTTTGCTTGGCCCTTTTTAGATGTTTCTCAGCAGTGGGAGTCACTAAGTCAATCCTGACCATAGATATACCATTAAAAAAACCTTATTAAACTTATTTGGTGTTCTTTGTAAATTCTTTGTAAATTGTCAAAATGATATTGATAAAGAATAATTTGTATTATGTTATACTGCAGACATACAGTTTATACTACCTAGATCTACTTGTCAAAGAATTGCAAAGCATCTCATATACACACTTGACTCTTCCGGTTCTCCATCTGGCAGAGGTTATTGCACATGATGTTGTAGAAAGCAAAAGTCTGTCAGATCTCTACCATCTGAAGTAAGTATTACCTACTTTTGACTAATTCAGTATAAGTGATTTTGTTTTTGATATACTGTACAGCATGATGTGTGACAAATTTGTATGACATACTCTGAATTACAATATATTAGTGTTAACATGCCTCTGTCAGTTTATACCCAACAAAGGACTATTTTCAAAAGACAAAAAGAGACGTGTGGCATACCAAATCTGGTTAAACAGTTTACCTCGCCCATATTAGTTATTCTGGACATTTCCCTATTGCAATAGGGCTGTAGGAGTATTTCAATAACAAGGGAACAAACAGACTCAAACACTAATACTTAATCAAATTAGTTTGAAATTAGTTTGAAATAACCATTCCCCCTGACCACTCTCCAATTAAACCCTAAAATGCAGTAATTTTTTTATATGACTTTGTTATTGGTCCATCAATCTCATTAAAAAGTCTGAGTTTAAAATGTGTTTAAATCCTGAGTCTTCAGGACTAACCAATGGTATGGGCATGGGATCCTGGGAATTTCCACATTCAGAATTGGTGTTCAGGGATGAGCTGTTTTTTAACATGCAGTGCTACGAAATGATCACACCTAATTAACCACTTACTCCAATTCCCATTGATCAAGAACACATTCGCTCATATATTTCCTTCTCATGAGATTGCAAACCCTTTGTGGGATCTAAAAGAACCGGGCTTGTCTTCATTATAGGTTTTGTGCAAGTGTACTGGAAGCAACAATTGTCCACTTCGATACCACCTCAATGGTTGATTTATCAGAAAGGTACTTTATGAAGTACCATAATTCAAGTTAAGATTTAATTATGCAATATAACTCTGCATGTCCGTAGCACACTAGATATTTGCTAATAGATAGCTCAGAAAGAAGAAATGGAGAGTTATAAGGTTAGGTACCAGCCAAGTCAAAACCCTGATTACCCTTGAAATTTTTAGGGGAATGAAACATACTGTAACTATAGGAATTTTGACTGGAGGAGAGGTAAAATAAATTTTACCAAGTCAATGTACAGTACTGGTTGAAAGCCATGCAAAATACCTAATAAAAGATACCATGACATCTATTGATACTTTTGTTAATTACATTTTTGAAAAGGCACATTTTCCTTGTGATTTATTTAGATATATCACCTATCTGTAGTCTGCTGTAGTATTACTGAAAAAGCCAGTCATTTCTTGTGGAGTACATGCTTTTTTACATTACTGTAAAATACTTTTTGGTGTGTGTGTGAGGGTGTATTAAGCATTTATAGTACAGTTTTTGACATTACCGTCTTTGTATAGAAATTTAGAGATGTACAAGATACAGTTGTAAGTCTTCATTGTTTGCAGTTGCAGTGGGGTTGAGGCATGGTTCATTTTCTTTTTTGCTCCTGGTCGTGCGATTGCTTTTCCTTTTGTGGAGTAAAAAACCCAAACACACTCAAAACCTAAACACACTCAACTGAATGACAAAGCATTTGTCAGACTCTACTGTTGACTTACTCTGGATGCATATAGGAATCCATAAGAGTGGCTAACCATGTTGTTTTCGACCAAAAGTCTGAAAATGTCCTAAGAGTGAAGGTAAAAATTCTGATCTTTTAAGTTTTAGTATCGAACCCAGTAAACCAAAATGACTTCCAGGCAACTAGCATTTTTGCCTTCAGAAATATTCGCACTGGCTTCCTACATACCATAATAGATTTTCCATACATGTCCCCATACACTTTAGAAGTGTCGTCATTTTGGGGTAAATGTTTAAAAAATACACTTTATATGATTAATAAATGTGAAAAATGTATTAATTTCCAGCCCTGTCACTACAATGCAGGTGTGCTTCCACCATTGTAAAGGCTTTAATTTGTTTATAACAATTTACATTCTGCATAAAATAAGTTTTCTTTTTTTTTTTACTACGCCTTTTGACGTTATGATTTTGCAACGTATGGAATTGAAAATAAATGAAATTAATGTTGCCTTTTATTTTCCTTTTTAAATAGAATTTCTCAAAAATGTGGTGATTTAAAACTCTACAATGCAGCCAGTTATCACCAAAGAACAGTCAGCAATATGTCCATTAGTAAATATGAACTGATAAGGTAAGTTGCATATGTTCTCAAGAATCCTTAAGTTGATCATCCATATCATATCTATATAAAATTCCTGAAATGGTAGGGAAAAAGAGGAATTAAGAATTAACACATATTACGTATATTTAAAGTGAAAATCGCATAATATTTTTGATGCATATATTAAAATATTTTCAAAGATAACATAGATATTGTCAAAGATATTCCTCTCTGACAAACTATATTTAACTAGCAAAATGCAAGTTTGATATTGAGATCTCTATAATGTGTGGGTATATATTGCTAATATGGGTTACATTGGAGCTTGTTTATTTGTATTCTAAGTTATTAACCTGAAGTTGAAGAAGACAAAAAGAAGACAATATTTGTCTTCTGAAGTTGAAGAAGACAATCTCCTATTTATGTTGAACGAGTTAAAAAATATATTTTTTACCAGAAAATTGAAAACCTGTAGTTTGTAGTTGTAGTTTAGAGACATGAATAGCATACTGCATTATTTTTAATGAAGTATTTAAAAAAATATTGTAGTTTTAGACAAGAAGCTGCAGTGTCTCAGGAGGAGAAAGAAGACCGAATTAATGAGGACATAATAGATCAGCCTCTAAGTGGTAAAAAAAAGGTAAGTGTGTTTGAAAAAAGAGAAAAATGTATTTATTATTACTGTTATTTGCCTAAAGTACAGCCCTATTTGTCATACCTATACTTGTCTGTTCAATTCAGCGAGATATGATACATGAAGCCTTTTTGAATGCTCTTATTCCACTGCAGCATGAAATACAAACACTCCCAGTGTTCTCCCCAGAATGTATTTAAGTTGGGTGGGAAGAAGCTGTATCCAGGTATTCGAAAAGTGAGAAGGGCAACACATCACAAATTTATTGTTCCCAGTTGTTGCCAAAGATAATTCTGTCATCTTTACCCCTCCATACTTTTCTCCAAATTTCTAATACCCCCCCCCCCTTTAGTTTGTCCCATTTTTCCATCATCTTTGTATTATGTCTCAACTGCCCCAAGAAGTCAGATCATTACAATCCTGTTGACATTAATTTAAAAGTGCTCATGGTAGTCTTGCTCAATGGTAATGAAGGATAGGCACATTTATATCCTGCAATGATTTAAGCATACTGTAAATGCTAAAAACCCAACACAGTAAGTGCTTTTTGACTTTAGCTTGAAAAAAAAATGTTGTACTATGTATGGATTACAGGGCATCAAAGATGGTTTGGATTAATCCTTACAGCTCACAGCTAACGTTTTGGGCAATACTTTAATTTTTTAGTGTAGCATCTCACATTTAAACAGTTTAATAATTAAACAGAAAAGAATAAAAACTAAATGGTTTCCAATGATAAGCTTCAGGGACATAAAGAATTTGCCTATATCCTAGAGCAGAAAGTGCCGGAACCAACCTGTATATAGTTGTAGCATCTTAATTGGGGCAGGGGCGACCAAGTAAAGACTTCCAAAAACTCTTTAAAAGGATTTCCACTCAAGAAAAGTAGGGACATGTTTATTCCAATAATATAGATTTTAGTGTTTTACATACCCTGACAATCTTTACCTAAATTGTGGACTGAAATGGCAAAAAAAATGGTATAATCTTGTATTTATTGTTTTTAATCCTTCTTGTAAATAGTGTTTGTAGTTTTTTTCAGCCAGGTGTGTGTGTATTGATTTGCTCTGGGCTTGCATATCCCTTTGACTAAAATATACATGGAACACATGTTCATGGAATAACTGTACTGTACTTACACTTTCTGTAAAGGAGACTTCAGGACATATATAGAGGGTGAATTTTCCCCTTAGACAGCATAAAAACCATAGAAGGTTCCTGAAAAATACTACTGTTATCCCATTATTTACACCACTGATGGATACAGCCTTGTTAGACACTAATATGCCTATTCTGTAAATCTGTGCAAAGTGCAGTGGCCCGTACCGGCTAATCATGTTTCAACATTCTAAAGTCACATCATTGCAAAGGGAACGATGGTTGCTATTAGGTTACTGCTTAACACATTGCCGTTTGCCATAGTGAATAGGTCTGCATTTTTCTAGAGCTTATGAAGGTTCATAGTGGATAAAACTAAGTAATCACAAGCTTCTTTGTAAGAATAAATTGCACATTGTATGAAAGATCCTCTAAAGACCTCTGTTTTGTGTAAAAATATTATGGACTGAGAGTTTTTTCATTTTTAATCCTTTTGTTTTTCTTTAGTTGCTGAGCACACGTGCAGATGGGAAAGGCTTAAGTGGACTTTCTCTTCCGTATCTGTGGCTGGAAAAGGCTGATGTGTTAATACAGCTTGGACATTTCCAATCAGCTAGAATCCTTCTATCACAAGCATATAAGTCACTCCAGGTGAGACCACATTACTTCAATCTCTAACAAAACAGTAGCTATATAAAATATTAGGAAAGATTAAATGATTTATAAATGATAACTGGTATTGATATAAAACACCTGGAACACACATCGAGGAGAAATCAAAAACAATTGCCCCTCTATGGAAACATTTGTATTATCTGGAAGACTTTTTTGTTATATGTGTTAAAGACAAATCCCCTTTTTTGCCTTGTGGTTTTGTTTCATTTATACCATTCATAATCAAACTGTTAGTTTGGCTTTGAAAATGACTGATAGCTATGATGATACAAATGGTTTGTAAGATCATTAATGAAAGAAAAGAAGGTGGACTGGTGCATCACAGCAATGCTTTGATAAAAAGGTGAAGCCTCAAGGAACTAGGATATGTTTCATTTATTTGTTTCAAGGCATTATGTTTAAATTTAACTAGGATATACTTAGGTGATAAACCCCAAATTGGATTGGTCCCCTCAGTTCTATTCTTTGATAGATATGACTTTAAGAATTATATCAGGTGTACAGTAAACTGGGAAGTTGTCAGTCTGCATCCATTTTAAACTAAGAAAGAATTAAATGAAGGATGATTAGTAAAAATGAAAGAGGGAAAATGTTTATTTGCTGCTTGCTTTCATTAGTAACCATACTAAGTGAAGTTAAACTTGGGCTTTGATGGATTGCTATGGGCCATGCTTTAAAATGTATTTGTAATCCCGAATATGAATCTTATAAAAATTTCAGGATATTGGCGACGGATTTGATCAGCTAAAATGCCTTTATTTATTATCGGTGCTGGCCAACTGTGAAAAGAATCATGGACAAGCCAAGTCTTTGCTTCTGGAAGCCAAAGGTCTGGAGAGAGATGCAAACCTTCTCTATGAAACCACATGTTCATTAACTGAGGCAATTTTAGGTGAAGACAAGGAAGGAAGAAATAAAAAGGTATAATGAATCTAAGCACATTTAATTGAAATTCACACTAAGACCGTCAATGCTTCCATTTCAGTACATGTCTATGAGGTTAGATGTTTTGGAAATGTTTCTCTTATTGGTATGACTTGGCAACTGAAAAAGCAGTATGCATGTGGTGTTGCAATTCCTGGATAGCCTGTCCTGGACTTGACACCAGACTTTGTCAATGGTGCAGCCCTAGCATCTTAAGTATATTGGCAACAAAAGTGCAAAACACATAGCAGCAGTGACTTTTGCTGATTTACTGAAAAGCTCTTGGTTGCAAACTGGTCTTCAGGAATGTTTGGAGACTCTTAACAATTTTAGGAAATGACAGAACTGCCAGTCCTGTCTTTTCCGAACCTTATCTTCTCTTAATCATTTAACATAAATTCTGATTGCCGCGTCTGACAAAAGTTTTAGTACCTAAATGGCAGTCGCCTAGTGTGGCTATTTTTAACTCATCTCTACTTGGAGCTCCTGATCAATGATCATCATAGAGAATTTCTAATTGGTTGAGGTAAGATCCTCCAATAACATGATGTTAATAATATCCCTAATCCACAAGCTAATTGTAGGAGGAATTGCCTTCTTCCAATACATGTTTGGACAGAATTGATTTGATTGATCCACACTGGATGTTTGTAGGGTTTTAGAGGATCAACATAGTGATCCAGTTAAAAGAAGGCTGGATCATCTGACAGAGGAGCATCTGTAAATAGATGCATACCCTGCCCCAGAATTCTCCTATCTTTGGACATATGAACAGAAGTAGCCATCCTCCACTTGTAGTTATATAGTGGATACGCAGTAGGACTTGAAATGTTTGATATGAAATGTTTGGCCCTGTATGTGTTTGTTGTATGTTTGGTGGCACATCTGGCATACAAGGGGATAAAATAGAGTTTCCAGTAATAGGAAACAATGGGGAGTGAGAGGGTAAGATTTTTGATAAGACAAAAAGCTTTTAAAACACAACCAAAATGGAACCTATGGTCAAGTGAGCAGAAGGAAGATGCTTATGGAACCAGGAAATTTTTTTTAAAGTGAAAGGAGAAAATGTGCCTTCAGTGGACACCCACTATTTAAATGCCTAATGTTGACACCAATTGTTTACTTTTACTTGTACCAAGTGGGTGTTCTTTTAGTACAAGGCCACATCTAAGAGACTGTATACATTTAAGAATAGTGGCATGCGATGCGCAGAAATAAGAGGTGGAACTACTAAGGTTTGAATTGGATCACCCAAATGAAAATGATGAATGAAAGTAGGAACATTGAAAAGCAGGGAAATGTAAAGTAAAAGCCTCTATGTAAAAAAAAAAATTTTAAAATTAACTCTATAATAATGAAATGTTGATAACAAACCTGAAATTGAATTTAGGTGAATTGTGAGAGAGAAGATTAGGTCACCCACCTCTACCTTATGCAATACCCCTTTGCCTGGGAAAACATGGTATCTGGCCTCTCTGCAATGCCAGGATCCCACCCAGTCAAAACTACTAATTTTATGGAAATGGGGGAGTTACTTTTTTGCTAATATTTTAGTGGAGGGGTTTAGATTTCAGTTTAAAGGGGAGATAAGCTGGTAGCCTAAGCAAAGGGCTGAATCCTTTACATTTAAAGAGGACTGTGACATGGTCGCAAATCTGTGAGCAAACTGAAGTCTGATGTGGGCTCATTAAATGAAGGTAAGGAATTCTTGGTATCAAAAAAGCTATAACTCCTCTTCTACCTGGAAGTAGCCTTAAATCCAACATCAAATTGTAGTCCTTAGGAGAAACAAATTTGGCCTGGCCCCAAGAGCAATTCTAGTTCTCTAGATGTGGCCACATACTAATGGTGGTAACCCAGTAGTCCTCTAATCAAGCTTTGTTCGTCCCCAAAAAGATACAACATTGTAATTTTCTGCATAGCAGTAAAGTAACACATAGAGGTATAGAGGTATGGGAGTAGAAAGGCTTAATGAAAAACTGAAAAAACATAAAAGGAAAAAAGTGGATCTGATGACCTTTATGAGCCAAAGGGCTTTCCGTTCTTTTGATCTTTTGAAAATATGTTCCAGTCCGAATGCAGGACTCTAAATGTGCATGTTATAGTCTATCCACAGCTGGCAGTAAAACAAGCAGTCACTAAGGCATAAGATAATAGTTCCTGAAAAAACAACATTAATAGTTACTGAAAAAACAACATTATAAAATGATGTTGTTATTAACTCAATAGCAAAATAAAAGAAAGGAAATGTATTACAAAGACTTGTATTACAAAGACTTGCACAGGAGGTTATTGAAACCTTTAAATAAGCTTCTAAAATTAAGAGCATTGACACCTGACCTGAAACTATCAGGGAAAAAGTTTAAAACAACCTCAAAAAGTATTATTTTATTTTAAAAAATTGCTGGTTCTTGATACAGACGGTAAGTCGGTCAGATTTTTCATTAATCTTCTGTGTTTTCTAAATAATTTTTGTAGGCCTGTCAAATTCTGGATACCACAATAAATGCTTATAAGGACATGTTGCACAAAGAAAAGAACAGGGAGTCAGAATATGGACTTCTTATAGCCAAATTATGTGCAAGGTAAGAAACTACATGGTTTTTTTAGTGGATACAAGTGGTCTGAATATTTCCCTTTTTCATAGCTAAAAGTTGCCAGTATGCAAGAAACTTGTAAAGTTTATTTCTGGTTATCCTTTCAGTTGTTCCACATTTTATTTGCAAGTAAAAAAATAAGTGTTTTTTTTGGTTTGTTTTTTGTATAATAGTATCCTGATTTTCCTTAATATAAAAATTCTTTTGTCAGGCTGCCAGAATTGATATCTGATATTTCGAGAACTCTTGTGGTCAGATCTCTTGTAAGGGCTTTATAATCATGTAAAATAATACACTCTTATTAAGACATCCTAATGTTGGCCTTGTAGGAGTGGTTGGAGACAAATCTGCTTTAAGGGATCTCATTACTAGATAGCGAGTGTCATTTAGTAACATTAAATTGTACTTGATCTGGAATTTGGAGGCTATTCCACCATTCATCTATTGAAAAATCTGCTTAAAATAAAGATGAAACCTCTTTAATATTACAGAACTAATCCATGTATATGTGACTTGCTATTACTAGCTAAACCCTGACCTTGATAAACGAGAACCTTCCCAGACATCTCAATCAATTGGAATTTACAAAAAGTCAGACAGTAATTTGGATTCTGCAATTTAAATATCAGTTTAGGATCGAGATTAGTTTTTCATGCAAAAATGCAGTATACATTTTATTTGTTTATTTCTAACATGCATGTTTAAAGTATAGTACATAGTAGTAGGTTCCAATGCAATCCTAAAGCCCATTGCAGCTTCGAGAAACAATATGGTTGAATTAGGTGTCCGAGTGTGATAACAAATCGATGTAATTGACGATTTATCAGGTGCATACTTTTATTTTCACAGGAAATTTTCAATTATTTTTAAAAATGTCCAAGCTTTGATAAGTAGTGGAGTTACGCCATCAGAGAACATTGTGACATTGCTTGATATGTGTGACAAAATGAGTCAAATAGAAGCCAGTCTTCTGCATTATGGACACCAAGAGTACAGAGCAGACTTCCTGATGGACCACTCCTCTATCCTCAGGTATTTTATTAACTTGTGTAGATGCTATGTTTTGTTAATATTTTTGGGTTGAAGAACTCGGATTTCATTCTTTGCTGCTCAAGCAATCCAAGAGATGTGTAGATTGTGTATATAGCAATCAATTGTATAAAAGTTCTGGCAAATTTGCTTCAGTTTCTTCGGAACAAAAAGTTTTTTTTTTGTCTCAGCAAATTAAAATGTCTATTTAAATTAGACTTAGTATTACCATAAACATTTATGGTGACCACAGCATACTGCCAGTTTATCATAATAAAGAAAATCTTGAACATTGGGCACATAATATAGCAAAAGTCCAGTGTTCACACAAAGCTATGGACCGATGAGCAATGTCTTAACATCACATCCATAATCCTCTTTAATAAAAGATCTTGACTGGTGTTTTTTACATTTCCAGAGAAAAACATTCATCAACTTTTGTTCCTACCTGTGTGTTTGTGAATGGCAGAATGAATAAAATGTATTTTTAGACTATAGTTCTGCTTTAATGATTTTCCAATAAATGCATTCTGGGCTAATGGGGGATTTTTAAATATTTACCCAAATCTCCAATTTATTGAGTGCAAGTGAGAATATTTTATTTATTTCGTTTTTTTCTCATTATTTATGACCTCCTTACTTCAGCTTTCTCATTATTTTGGCTCCCTTATTTCCATTTTTTTTACTCTTTAAAAGGATCCTTGCTAGCACAGCGGAAGATGAAGAACGCAAACACAGTTACTATTTGGATGCATATAATATGGCAGAGCAAGCAATAAGCATACTGGAGCAAATACAGTACAGCATTGAAAATACTTCTCGAACTGAGGTATACAATGCAATTCACTTCCTTTTGCTTACAAAGATTTGTCCTTCTTATACTGTTTTGATTTTATTGTTCCCTGTATTTCTAATATGGAAGCTATTTAAATCTGTTTTTATAGTTCTTTTATTTCTTGTATTTGTGAAGTATGGCTAGGCTCTAGTGAATCTGTGTCACACAGAAGACCCCGAAATGGGGGTTTAAATATAGTCTGTAGGTTCTGTTTATCATTTCTTATTAGAACAGACATCTGTGTATCTGTGCCTAGCTGAATTGCCCTTTGCACATCTAGAGCCAGTTTTCAATGCTGCTACACCTCTTCTGTCTCTGAAGACTCGCAGGCCAGCCAGGCCAAAGCACTGCAGTTACCTGAAGTCTAAGTGGAGGTTTTTTGTCTTATTTCCTCTCATGACCTTGATTTCATACACACATGACACTGGGCTGTGGATCTATCTTCTAAGTGGCTCTAACATGCCTGAGCTTTGAGGGACATAGTATTGAGGGGCATGATTTAGTAATGCTGTCTATGGTTGGAGAGAATACACTTTCATCATTGAAGCTGGGTGATCCATCAAACCTGGAATGGATCTGGTGCTAACAAATAGCAAATGACTTTTAAGAAATCCATTCCAGGTTTGTTGGATCACCCAGCTTCACTGATGAATGTGTATCCTCCCCAGCATTGGAGAGCTATGTTAAATTAGGCACATTGTCTTTTTGGATCTCCTGTGAGTTTTCATTTTTAATAAGTTACTCTTGTGGCTTCCAGATCTGGTTCTTCTCAGAAGCCTTAAAGTTCTTCTCAAACCTCAAAGACAATTCCTTACCATAAAGGTGCACCTTGTCTCCATTTTAAAAATTTGTGCAGCCAATGTACAGAAATGCACCTGTCACTGACAGCTCTTTACTAATGTGGACATGTCATCGTCTTTCACAACTGATATGCTCATATGAATAGCATCAAGCTATTAAATAAATAAAGATCAAACAAAAATGTGTGATTTAAATGAAAGTAATTGGCATCCTTTTTTGGTTCATCTAAAAAAATTGTTTTCATTTCTGCCTTTACAAAACATAATATTCTTTCTTTAGACATTGTGCACGTTTAATTATGATTTATTTTTATTTTACAGGCAAGGGGTATTTGTTTGCCCATTCTAAGGAAACTTGCCAACAGCAAGCTGCATTTTGCCGAACTGTCGTTGGAAATAATGCAGCTTGTCATGAGCGAGGAAAGCAAAAAACTTCAGGTGGAAAAAAGCAAAGGGCCCCTCCGTGTCATAATGGAAGAGTTTGTCAGAGCCACCCCAGATTATAATTCTGTTGAACAGGTTTGCAAGTTTAAGTAAAAGCGTTGAAATATCTCTTGTCTATAGGTACCTTACCCTAGGCATAAAGATATTGGTGTGGGTTTTATAATACCTTGTCTGATTGCTACACTTTTACCGAAAATAAGCCAGCTCCAAAGTCTTTTGGTGTCTCTAGACATCTCTAGAGGAATAAACATGTACACTGAGGCAACCCTAAACATTAATTTATGTTGAAAATGTATCTCTCCTGGTGGTCCCTGTGTTTTTTACTGTCAAATGAATGTAGGTCTGTGACATTCCTGTGCTGTTCCTATTTTAAAAAAAAATTGTCTACACTCCACATGTACTTCACTTTCTCCTTGAGATTGCCCTTCTAGAGTCTACCTGGCAGCTTTCTCCATTTGAATGCAGCTCTGTGTGAAACATATACAACAATTGGTTGCAAAAGAAATATATTAATTGGAATGATAACTACAAGCCAATTCTCGCTCTGCATCAGTACCAGACTTCAGAAATGTGTTTTGGCTAAATGGGTGCAAATTCCAATAGATATACTCAAAAATGATGTAGAAAGCCTTTTTCTAGGAGTGGAGGCTGTTAAAGGGTCCAAATTTAAATGGGATAGTATCCAAGCTCATACAGTTCATCAAACATTTTGAATTATTGAGCATATAGTATCATGCAGTTACCCCGTGTGGCCTTACTTTATAGATAATGTTTTTTTATATAGTACAATGTAGGACCTAATTTGTTTTCCATCTATGTTATTTATGTTACTGTGTTTGGTGATCAGCTCCCCTGTCTTTATTCTTTTTTTGGTACAGGAGTGGAAAACGCTTAGCCGCACAATATTTTCCACTGTGCTGTCTCAGTTGGCGAATGCTTTGACTCTAGCAGGTGGTTGTAATGATCTGAAGGCACGGTGTTTGTATCTAACTGGAAGATGCCTCCTGTTGCAGTCCTTTAGAGTCGATCCGCTTGATGCAGATATATACTGGAACGAACATTATTTGGTATGGTTATTTCTTGTGTTTTTTTTGTTTGCTGGTATTAAAGAAAATAGATACACATATAAAGAGATTCAACTTTCACTTGCCACAGCTGTTCAAAAATTACTTTAAAGTATACATGTTCTAATATATATAATATACCTGACAAAGCACTTCTGCTTGTTAAAGTTCTGTATACAGCCATATCTTCACATTTTGTTTGATATAATATAAAGTTGCACATATTTTTAAACCTAAAGCAGTTCTTAAATTGTTAATTGCTTTTTCTAGGATGAAAGGAAAACTGCTGTAACCAACGAAGATAGTGAAACTGAATGGCCTGAGTCCAGTGAACAGTCAACTGGTAAACGGCTTGATCAGCTGACAAAGAAAGTTTCTGCTTTAAAGGTAAGCATTTTATTTTTATTTTGCATATGGAAACTGTATTATGTTTCTATTTGATCCTTGCATAAATATTAGAGACTGTTCACAATCTTGGAGAAATATATATGCTACCATACAGAAATAAAGAAAATGAAAAAATTTAGACATTTCTCCTGTCTCTTTATGTATAAAGATTTAAATGTTAAAGACCCTGTCACCAACTTTCTGTTAAAATATATAATATTTTATTTTTAATGTGTACCTGGTATTTTCTGTTCACTTGCAATGTGCTTTTGAACTTGGAATACCACTACTCCAGGAAACTTCAATTACCTCAGCAAGCTTGCATGACATAGCCTTCTCCTTTTCTGGGGGTGTTTGATTACCCTTTGTGCTGGCCTAGCTACTCCGTCACTTGCCTCATCCCCCTTGATACATTTTTTTGTAGTTCTTGGGTAAAAAACAAAAAGCAATACCATTGTGTGTAACTTAGAGGAAGTAAACACAAAACTACCTAAAACAAAAAAAAACCCACACCACAGACTTACCTTTATCTATCGGGAGTTTTCTTCCATCGCGTCCCGCATTGTCCCAGTATCCCTCATCAGGCTGGCGCAGAGCGACCACCAGGTGTGCCATTATCTCCTCTCTTATTCTGTGTTCTGAGATCAGGTGACGTAGATTGGGGGGAAAAAAATTGCCAATCTCACTCACTTTACTTTAAATAAAAGGGCTGACTACCATTTTATGTAAAGAGAAAATTCTGAGTTTAGGAATGCTTTAAGTAGCATTTCTTTGACTTCTGACATCACATCCAGGATGGTCTTACCCAGCAGCAGTCTTTGGGCTTTGGGATGTCTACACATAGTAATATTTTTGTAAAAATGAACAATCCGATGATAGAATCTCTTTAAGGGACACCTCTGTGTCTTTAGTACGGTTGTCCTCAAATTAAAAACCCAGCCTCTCGGAGTGCAGTCTGCCTAATACAATAGGTAACTTACTACTTGTTCACAGCTATGACATTACATAACTATGCAGGAAAAACAATCCAGCCCCTCTTCCTACTGTGCATGTGTATTCATTCTGTGGGTAATCCATACTCTTGGCTTGATCCAGACATACATCAAAGTTTAGCTGAATTACCTGTATATGGTAACAGCTCACTTGTCTAGTAGTGAAATGAAGCCAGGCTTGATATTTTCCTTGTGGGGAATCAGATAACAGAAAATCCTATTTATCAAGAGATCAGATTGGCATTTACTATGGTCTTGACTACTAGCCAGTATGTCATTATAGAACCTCTGTAAAAGGAGCTAGTCAAAATTGCACTTGTGAAATAACCTTTATATTTATTCTAAATTATTTTTTAACTCAAGACCAGTGGATCAGCCATCAGAGAGACCTGTACGTACCTGGTTTTACTGTGATGATTTCAAGAGTTCTGCTGAGTCTAGACAGTTGCTTTTCCCATCTAACTAATGATACAATGCTTTTGGGTCATTTCCTGCACCTACCTTCCATATCCCCCACCCCTCCCTACCTACCCCCTTGTTCCCACCTCTTTCTCCCCTCTTTTTTTCTATTATCCTATTCTTCTTATCTTCTTCTTTATGTTTCTCTCTTTGTTTTTCGACTTGTGTACATAGCTGGTTGACGCTGTCATATGACTGTCTGACACTAAATGTGTTTTGTGCTGTATATTTTGTACAGTCAGGGGCACAGAGATCCAAATACCCTGTACCTATTCATGTTCAGAGACTTATTGTTGGAGACACATTGCTATCTGTAATCTATTTATATAAAATCGTATGTATGTATGTATGTATGTTCCACCATCACTCGAAAACGAGACATTTCAACCAAACTTGCTATACATATCACTGAGACTCATGTGAGTGCACCAGTCATCTTTGTACAGCGCTGTGCTTTATGACAGAGCTATATTTGGATGAAATGCATAGACACATTTCAACCAGACTTGCTAGACATATGACTGAGACTCATGTGAGAGCACCAGGCATCTTTGTAGAGTGCTGTGCTATATGTCAGAGCTATATTTGTATGTGTTTATGTATGTATGTATGTGTGTATGTGTGTATGTATGTTCCAACATCACTAGGAAACACATGGAGACATTTCAACCAAACTTGCTACACATATGACTCTGAAACTCATGTGAGTGCACTGCTGATCTTTGTGTATGTCGGAGGTATACTTGCATCTATGTATGTATCTATGTATGTATGTATGTATGTGTGTATGTATTGCTCAGCACAGTCTGTCTTTTGCCTTTGTTTTTACGTACTTTTTTTGACTATATTGACTATAAGATTGCAATAAATAAATACCAGGGCAATCATCTAGTACTCTAATAAATGTAGCCAAACATCCAATTTCACGGACCCATCGGAAGTTCAAGGAAATTTTTTGTGAGAATGTCAGAGGCATTCTCGCTCATCTCTACATGCTAGACATATGACTGAGACTCATGTGAGTGCACCACTGATCTTTGTACAGCGCTGTGGTATATGTCAGAGGTATATTTGCATGTATGTATGTATGTATGTATGTATTGCTCAGTGACAGTTTATATTTTTACATACATTTTTTGGACTTTTACAAATTTGTGGCCTGTAATAATGTAATAATGCCTTCGAGAAAACGTAAGAATTTTTTTTTTTTTTTGCAACAATCAGCAAAAAGTGCCTGTGTTTAACTAGCAACAATTGCTGTGATTTTACTTGCCTAACAGTCACACTGTTTCCAAGCAAGTTTTCTGATCTACTTCCTCCCAAACACTTCTCCTAAAAGTAGGTTTCCTAAAAGCACTTTGTCTCCAGTACTTTCTCTAAAGCTGTTTCCCAGTAATGTGTTTCCAGAAAACATTCTCCAAAAGCACATTACACTTGCACACCTTTTACATACATTCCTTACATTAGTTACAACTAATTAGTTGTTTCCTACTAATTGTTTCTATTTTGTTTTTCTCAGACCAGACGGACTTTGGCGGAGACCTACCTTGCACAATCCAATGAGATTTTACTTCAATCCATTAATACTGCAATAGAAAACAAGCTGATTGACACTTTGTCAGCAGCAAGTCTTGAGATATGTTCATGTATTGGACAGTTTGACTCTATAACATCAGGAACTTTTCTGGCTCTTCATCAGGTATAGTAATGATAGACTGTTGTTTTTGATAATAAGGTCAGATTGTTGGAAGACAGCACTGCTACATGGCTGATGTGGTTTTGTGATAAATATGTATACACACACACACACACACACACACATATAATATGTATTTGAAAGGGAAATATGGCTTTAAAATCTTATTGTATTTTTAATATTGGGAAGGATAATATATAAAACGGAGTGGGTAAGACTTGTATGCAAAGTAAGATTTTGTCAAAGCTGACCTTTATATAATCATTAGGCTGTTTTTCATTTGTATCCATAGAGCTGTACTTCCTGTGAAATGACTGAAGACATAGTGCTATCAGCAGCACGCAATACAGGCAGCTCTCAGTTTGCAGCTTTGCTGAACCTCTTGCATTATCTACAAGCGAAAGGCGATGAAGGGTCTCTGCGGAAACAAGTCGAGCAACAACTGGCTGCTACCTCAAATGTGAGAATCTCTTCACAGAGCACTATTAAAGTACTGACAATAATAATATACATGAAATTCAGTTTATCTCTAATTCATAAATATGGCTTACTTTACATGGACAAGTTCACTAGCATTAAAAAGCTTTGTTTAAAAATTTGCAGTCAGGCAGGGCTTTATTGTAGAAAGGGAATAGCAAGGTCCCTTCTGCAATAAGCAATCTCACCTGTCTGAGTGCTCCCTTTAACTGTCACAATTTCTGAGCTGTGCATGTGATATCCAGCACATCATGGCTACCTCTCCAACTGCCAAGATTAAATGAACAATGGAATGGAGTGAGGTGAGTATAATCTGGTATGCTAGGAGTAATGGTATGGGTCTTCCACTAAATACATATTTTGGTTGTACATCCTCACAGTAAATGCAGGTGTTTTCAATAACGTTTAATAAGTAGAAGATGATTGGATTAACTTAACTCCTTGTTCACTTAAGTTAGGCCTAGTGTTTTTTTAGATGTGCACCCAATGAAAATTTCACAAAATTTAAGATACCACACCATATTACCACAATGTCTATTTAAAAAAAACATGTAATAAGGACTTTCTTTAAATTAAATGAAAATGTTTCATAGAGCATGATATCTGTCATACAAAATGGATCTTTCTTAGTGGTGTATAAACCCTGCATAGCAGTGCAGTGTAATGGTTTCTCATTTATATCTTTTAGATTTGGGGGAATCTTAACATCTCAATGCAGCATTTCAGTATGTTCAATGAGTTGCCATCAAACTTCAATGTTATTATTTTACAACATTCAGAAGACAGGTAAACAGCATATCCTGTTATCCCTCTATTCTGTTAATCTGAACCTCTTCCAGATTATCAGGACCTTGGACTGCTTTCCTAATTTCTTTTTGCTTTTTAAATGTAAGACATATTGTTATTTTGTATAGTTTTGTGTTGTGTTTCTAAACTTTTCTAAAGGATCTCCTGTTGGTCAAAGTTTCAATTTGTCTTCTTTTGGAAATGTTAGATTTCTGTATTTACTTCCTGTATATTTGCTTTGCGGAAGTAGAAAAAATTGCTAAATTATACTACAGAAGGTGGGCATTTGGCAGGTGTTTCCCACCCTCACCAACTTTTTTGTCTTTTAGCTAACAGTGCTCCAAATGGCTTAGCACACATAAATTACAGGCATTCCCTGGGAGTGTTGAATTGTGTGTTCCAACCTTCTATCTACTTTGCTGGAAAGCTTGGTCTGCATGCATATGTGCAATGGGAGACATATAAATAAGGTGGCTTTTGAGACATTTCCTCGTTTATCTACATTAGATACCAGAATTTTAAAATGTCTTACATTTCTTGTTAGAATTTTTCGAGACAAAAATATATATAATTAATATTCAGTTTATCAAACTCATAGCATTTTAATGTTCATTACTGAGTTTTGACAATCTGAATCCAAATGATCTGTATTTCAGTAATTACATTGTGTTTAAATCTGCTTTAATGTTTTCAATAGATCTTTCTTGTACGGAGCTCTACTTGAAAAGCCAAAAGTTATCTCAACACAGAAGGGAAAGTTAAACCAACAACAAAGAACCAGTAAGTTTGTTCATGGCAATGTTCATTGGAAGAAACATTGTTCTGAGAAGTATCTGTTTGCTATTTGTTAATTAGAACTGTTCTTGTTACTGCATTAGTTAGTTTCTCTTTTTTTTTCATCAGTGCGAGCCAAAGTGGGACGATGTTCTGTCAATCGTCAGATGTTTTCCAGCTTGTTGGAGAAGATGGAGCTGTTCAAACAAGATACCATGCAGAATCTCCTCAAAAGGGAACAGCATCTAAGCTTCACAAGGCAGAAGAATGCATTTGAAAAAATTAACAACCCAGCAATGGTAATGTTTGCCGCTCAAAAATGTCTTGATGAATCTGTAAAATGATTGTCCCTGGTTGACATTACTCAGTTTCTGTTTCTCGTGTGCCTTTCTGTATAGTGAACAAGCTCATACATTTTATTAGGACATGCATATATATCTCAAGTATGTTACCCTGTAGTGTTATATAAATGGGGATTGACATACAAAATCACCTTGAGCAATTCCATGCATACTTTTATCCTGAGACTGTTGTGAGTTGCAGTGTCCATTACCCTTCCAGTTATTATTGCACATGATGATGTTTCATGGGTATCGTGATAAATGAAAGGGGGTGAAAAAGGAAGGAGATGAACTATGACAGACCTGTATTTCTAGGGATACAAGAAGGTGTGAAAGACAATTTGACATTGTTGTAAGGCTAGGACCCGCCATTACTTTTATCTGATGGTGATGATGGGTAATAGCTTCCGCTATGTTTCTTCCATCTTCTATAAAGAATAGTGACTTACAGTAATATGTTTTTAGGAAGATGATCAATCTGTGCAATAATGAGATATTCTAAAATTGTTGTTAAGTCACCAGAAGATCAGAAATGACTTGATTACAGCTTGAACTTAAGTGCAATATTGCAATCTTTAGTGTGTGACCAGCCTTCATGTAAGTGGTAATATAAACAGTGCACAACAAAAAAAGTTCCTGGTAGAGTGTATAAAAAATTAATTTGTATTCTTGAAAACTTTATAATGCAAATCTCCACCTTCTCTAAGAAAATGTTATGCCTGCTGTTTTCTCACCTTCTCTAGATTCTTCATGGCTCTCCAGCTTGATGGACTACAGCAAGGTCTAAAGGGGAGCCTAGGAAAATTAGGGAATGTTGACTGGCTTTTGACCAAAAGCTGAGATATGCACAGAGGCTTTCTATCCAAGTTTATTACATTTTTATTAAAATAAGAAAAAGTTTCTGTGTAAATGTGCTTATCACAAAGACAATCCTTTCTACATTGTACACTATTGTCTGTACATGTTGTACTTGTACTTGCACCAAAATTATACTAATTGCTGACAGCTGCCATGGAGAGGGGTCATCTCCACCTAAAAGTATCAACAAACTTTGTTCAGGAACAGGAAATGCAGAAAAGCATATGTTAGATCAGGGGTTAGCAAACTTTTTGGACTACTAGGCCATTTTCAGGAGGTCAAGAAGGCACACTAGACCAGAAGAAACAAGGTGTCCAGGGAAAGGATTTTTCCAACCGTGACTGCAAGCGAGCAGCCTCAGTCTTCTGCTTATCCGCGTTGTAGTCTCTGTTTGTGTGCACAAGCTTGGCATCGAAATGCCCCTTGAGATTCGATTGCTTGAAAATGCTGTTGGTGTCATTGCACACTAAACACAGGACTTTGTTGCCACGTTGGACGAAGAATAATTCATCAGTCCATTCGGGGTTGAAGACACGACGTTCGAGGTCAACCTCCTGGAGACTGGTAGCTGCGCGTTGCTTATTCTCTTTAGGCATAGTAATTCGGGAACTCGATGATATCGCGGGAACTTGTGATAACATGACAGTTCAATTAGGCCAGATTCAACAATAAATAACTAGGAGGGCGTTAGGCCGGACTGGAATACTGACTAGGCCATATCCGGCCTTCCTCTGTGTTAGATGCTAGTGAATATGTGCTCAAAGACAAAGAAAATGCATTTATAAAGTGATTCACTATCCTTGCCAGGCCTTTTCACTTTTTTGTCACTGTGCTGGTACTCTGAAATAAAAGTCTGTTGAGGTAGTTTGGATGTTTATTATAAATGCTCTGGGATGCAGTTACTCAAGCTATACCAAGTTTATCCAAGTGTAAGGAGTCAGTAAAGTAAAACCAGGAATTTCCAGAAAGATTTTTTTTATTTATGAAATTGATCAGGTAGTGTCCAAGGACAAGCAAAAAGAAGTAAAGTATACCAACTAATTAGAAAAAAATATATATAGGAGATTATAATTATTATGATCAGTAAAATCCAGTTATAATAATTACTTATATTTTATAGAACGAGCCTAGTAATCAAGAAGACGAGAATGAGAAGAAATACAGTGCACAGTTTAATGAGATAGTAGAAGCCTTGAACATGTACCTAAGCCCTGTTTTGCTACAACTGGAGGTCTCTCTGCCGAGGTATGGCTCTCTTCTGAGTTGGTAGTTAATACAGTTACTGTCTAAAAAACATGTGTTACTCTTATTTTTACACAAGCTGATCTATTCATTCAACATAATCTTTTTTTTTTTTTTTTTTATATACTTTTAAAGTATATATTGGGGTTTCATATCTGTCCAATATGTATGTATCGTTATAGTTATATTATTATAGTTTCAATAAGATGTTGTTATACAGCAGTCATGATCATGCATAGATAACAAATAAAGATAACAAGCAGAATTGGTCATTGGTCCTGATTTAATAAAGCTCCCTAAGGCTGGAGCGGATACACTTTCATCAGTGAATCTGGAATGGATTTCCAAAAAATCATTTGTTGCCTAACTGATGAAAATGTATGCTCTCAAGCCTTGCAGAGCTTTAATAAATCAGGCCTAATGTGTACTACTCCAACTAGAGGATTAGCCTGCTGATTTTAGTCTTGGGTCTTCCCTGAGACCCGAAGACCTTTCCATTCCACCTGCTTTTTGAAATCTTACTCTACCTTTAACACCCCCCAAAAATCAACCAGAGTTGTTCTGGTTTGTAATGGATTTGGGGGTCTACCCTCAATATAGACATCTTAACAAGGAGACTTTTTGTAGGGTTAAACCCTGTTTTAGAACTATCTGGCTGGCCCTGCCCTTTGCCTTATTCTGTGATTTTGTTAGACCATTGCACAATTGTTAAAATGCCTTACAAATCTTTCTACTGGCAGTGGATCCTTTATTGAAAAGGCATGTTAAGAAAATGACTGGAACTTTATACTTAAACTATATTTTCTTGCTGGAAAACTTAAGGCTTATCTTTCGCATACAATATACAGTACAGTATACACGTGCAAACAGCATCCTGTTTAAAATGCTGGTCTGAGGACCCAATGTCTAAGTAAAATTTGACATTTATTGCCTTCAAAGAACAACATCTTTTCGGGACAGCCCTTATTACTAATGTTAAGATGTCTCACACATCCTGTGTTTATAGCCTTGCTATGTTGGAATGGTAATATGTGGCCAATCTCTAGTACAATCGCATAGACTAAATTCATTAAACAAAGAAGTGGGGGGTTTTGCTTTAGCCATGAAACATATATATATATATATATATATATATATATAGTATAGTGATAGTATTCGTTTTATAGCCTGCTCTTAGTACTGCTTTAGTACTTAGTACTGCTACAAAATTGAGGCCTCCAGATAGTGTAAGGGGCTTGTTTATAGCCTTACACTAACCTGGGCTTGTTTATAGCCTTTTTTGTTTGCCAATATCTAATTTTAGTGTAGGTTCCTTAATTTTGGATTTGTACTTTGGACTTGGATTTTACTGTGAGTAAAGAAATTACATCTTACTCAACTTTTTTAAACACATGTTTTAACATCTCTCTTATATTTTTGGCCACCTTTAGTCTGATTAAAAAAAAAAATTGAAAGGAGTGATCCCCGTCACTTAACTCTTAAACTCCTCACTTAACTCATCAGGAGTTTGTTTTTCAGGTATATGCAAGTCACTTTATTTTTTTACAATGAATTTACCTCTCATATTGGCTTTTAACAAACATATGTACATGTTTATGTTTAACCCCCCTAGCGTTTTAATTCCGTCCAAATTTCCATGCAAAAAGCATTACATTTTTTGCATGGAAATTTATTTTACATTGTAGGCTATAATTCTTAGGCATAACTCACCGTAATATGCCATAATATTAATAAACTTTAAATAAAAAAAACCTGTAAATAAAAAAAAAAAGTAAGTGGGGGGTTTTTAAGTTAAAGCCTGAGTGTGACTCGGAATTACTGCTATTTGCAGGTAAAATCCACCCCGAGTCACACTCATGATTACCGCTAGGTAGGTTAGGAAAGCTTTCACAAAAAAAAATTGACGGTTTTAAAAACTACGCTGATATTGCTTTTACTTAGTTAAGATATTTAACAAGGTTTTATAAATTCTGATTGTCAGACAGCCATCTCCACCACTTTCATCCAGCGGATCATTGCGAGCAAAGTCCAGGGAAAAGGAAGAGAAGCCAGCATCCAGTACGTACCCACTATCTGGAATTTGTCTTGGTGCTATGAGCAAGTATTTCTAAATTATAAATCAGGTAGAATGCTTGAAATGCAGGTTAATAACAGTTCTTTTTCCTTGTTGGGGTATTAAAATGGATGGTTAGACGGTAAGTTCATGTGAATCCATTAAATGTAGATAGTTGGAAATGGAGAGCAGGTGACCAACATCATTACTTTAGTGTACACTGGGGCCAGAACATCTTGGAGGTCAGGACATGTGACAATATATTTGACAGGTGTCCAAGATAGCAGATTAGGCTGAATGGTCTGCAAACTATGCCCTGACAGCTTTGCAATAATATCTGCTCTTTTAGCAATGTAGCATGTTTTAGAATTTCTTTTCCTGTTTGTTAACCTTTTACATATAGTGGTGGGTTTTTTATATTAATCTAAACTTAAGAAATTGTCTGAACCCCATATTACAAAGTAGCATTCCTATTACCCTCAGATCTAAGTCAGCCATTTTGCTTGCTGGACTGAGCATTTAGGCTATCAGGCTATGCAGTACTGTTCTAGGTGCTTAGGAACTGATAGATGTTAGCTAAGCTCAGAATGCCGCTGTTTTTGTATGTGCTTTATTGGGCATGTCTTATTTCACATGTTTTAATATTCTCCTGAGGACTTGTGTGTTTGTTAACTGGTTTGTGCCTTTTGCAATACTATCCATTCCCTCCATTACCATAGATGCCTCAGTGGAAGTTGGAGATTTCATTATAGTATTGGCAGACAGATCGCTTCAGCAGATGCCCCTGGAAGCTCTTGCAGTTTTCAAAGATGATGGTGTTAACTCCGTTTCTAGAGACTTTTCTCTTCAATTACTCTATAACAGGATCCATACAGAGCAGACAGGTAATGTGTATGTCACAGTGGAGGCCATAAATTATAACAGCTTGCTCTCTGTATGGAAGAGTTTCTTAGTGTAAAAGAGAACACAGTATTCTTGATTGCATGGGAATATCACCATATTATAAGACAACATGTACTTCCTACAAAATGGGTAGCATGACCTCATTTTATTTTAATATCCTTCTAAATTGTGTTAGCTTTAATATCATGTAAGGTCCTTCATGATACATTTACTGTCATTTTTTTAGTAACCCAGGCAATATTAAAGAAACATTTAATAAACATGTAATCTGAGGTTACTTTAGATAAAACATTATGTCAAAAGGATTAGTAATTCTGGATAGGCAGCTAAAGTTTTATGAAAATCCCATATTTTTCTATCACAGTCAAAGTTGACTTCATCCCTTCCCATATTTGAGTCTCCCTGTTGGTCAGGGAGGCCATCCGTCACATTAAAGATGCACCAAGGAGCAGCAGGGTCCGGGACCAAAATTGACTTTTTAGTAAATATTAAAATTTGAAAATAATTTTAGCTGCCTATATCTGCAGATCATTTTGACAAACAGTTTTTACTGTAGGTAATCAACCCAACTCTTATTCACTTTACTGCATTCAGCCTGGAACCCTCTGGCTGCCTTCTCAGCCTGGAACCCTCTGGCTGCCTTCTCAGCCTGGAACCCTCTGGCTGCCTTCTCAGCCTGGAACCCCCTGGCTGCCTTCTCAGCCTGGAACCCTCTGGCTGCCTTCTCAGCACACATCAGCCTGCAACACAGTGTCTGATCCTCTTCCCTCAGCCTCTTGATGATCAATTTCCTCTCTTTTGCACTTGAGTGCAGGAGGATATATCCCAAGTCAGGGTTGGGCCAAACAACCCACCCTTCACTTCCCTTGGCTGGCTCCAGGGCCCTAAAGAACAAGGTATACAAACACATTAACACACTCTTTACCTGTAGCCTTTAACACTTTCCCTGCCATTTCAACACTATTTCTAACCTCTTTTGGGACACTCTGTCACAATATACATATTGTTAGAGATATATACACACACATTTAACCTTCTGCTTACATTATGTTGTATGTCTGACTTCTTCTTACAGATGGGTAACTTATTTAAAATTATGTATATTTCACTAAGGTTCAAAAAAATGTCAAGGACACCAGTGATTACCATAGATGTTGTCTGTACTGGATGAAGGCAACATAATCATTGTCTGAACTCAAAATATACAGAATATTATTTATATTGCACTTAGGCTCACATTCTCTGCAAGTTTCTTTTTTTTTATAAAACTGAATTGTTTTTATAAATCATGAAGTGAATTTTTGAACTCTAGAGCTGGCTTTAAATGTATTTTTTATGCCGGTCACAGCGGGCATGAAGCACCTTTTACTTGTTTGAAAAGTGATACTATTAACTTCAAAGTTAAAACTAGCTCAGCCTAAAGTCGATGTAAACCCAATCACTAAAATATCATATAATCCCGTTAATGTTAATGGAGTTTTCATTTTCTAACCTTTAAGTCTAAAGATTTTATGAAGCATAATGTCAAATGTTTATTCCATGAAGATGCTTGTTCAGGACCTTCTTTTATTGGATAACAAAGTCCTGCCTCTCGCTCCTAATCCCTCTCTTGCATTGTCACCCTTTCACAAGCTGTTCCAACAGAGACTATAAGCCTGATTTACTAATGCTCTCCAAGAATCAACAAGCAAGGAATGGATCTGGTCCAGGACTGAAAGCATTTCAGACAAAATAATAGCAAATATATTTTAGGAAATTCATTCCAGGTTTGCTGGATCACCCATGATCTCTCATGATTGTCTGTCTTATCCAGTCTTTGAAAGCTTTATTAAATGAAGGCCCTACGTGAGAATGCTGGTTTCTGCTAAAGTACATCCATGTAGTCAGAATATGGCTGCAAGAAGCCTGCAAGAAATCAGCCCTGATATGCAACAAACTATATTTTCTAAAAAAAAGATGGTAGTTGTTCATAATACACAGTGTACTCTAACTGGCATCCTGCTAGGGTGTCCATCTATGTTAAATACAGGTGTAAATCTAAGACCTATTAGTCTAAGGCTACATAAACACATAAGATGATTCTCGTCCGATAATCGCCTCAGGGCTGATACCGGACGGAAATCTGGCATGTGTACAGCACTCGGCGTTCCGTCATCCATCCCTGTGAAAATCTTTGGAATATCCAGTTTGCTTTTACCAATTACCAAATGTATACTCTGGCATAATTACTTTGACTGGTGTAGAACAAGTATGCAACAAGAAGGGAGAAAGCAAGTATGTTATAATATATACCTATTTCAATGGAAAGGCGATTTTTTGATAGTGATGCCCTAACAAATCATCATTTTAGGTTAAATATTCATCTTACTGCTCTGTATACATCAGTGTTTACCTGTTGTGCATGCCTCATGAAACCCCAGGAGTGTCCCAAATCTTGTCATCTCAGCATGTTTGGGAACAAAACACTTTTCTTGCAAGAATCTATGTTGTGGACTTTATTAATTATTAATTACAGCTGATATTTTGACAAGAAAAAATATATTTCTGAGTTATTCTTTGTGATCTAATAGAAGATGGAGTGGGAAAGCGAGAGGTGAAGAGTGCAAAAGAATCTAAACAGAAAAAGAACATAAAGGCTGTAAGTATGCTAGATTTTTGTTACATCTATTGTTTATGGACAGGTTCTTCTACTAATTTGATTTTGATTGATGTAGAATCTGACATCTTTGTTCTTGAAATTTTTTTAGACCCTTCATCATAAAAAAAACATCATCGCTTCCACAGGGGAAATTTACAAAAGTGATAGAGTAAATAGAAGTACTTGCATTGCTTTTTGCGGCCTTCTTTAGATCCTCATATGTACTGTTGGGTGGTAGATTCTGGTCAGAAAACTTGGTATTATAGCAGGGGTGTCAAACTGAAATACACAGTGGTCCAAAATTAAAAACTTTGACAAAGTAGCGGGCCAACCTTGAAGAATATTGAAAAAATTGAGATGGGTTAAATCTTTTGATTGGCCCGCTGCTGTAACTTCCTCTTCATTGAAATAGCACTGCTACTACAGTTCCTGGCATTACTTGCATCTATAAAACAGTCCAATGCGGGGCCACGCATAAGCAGAGAGCCCGCTGGTCTATAGACGCAAGTGATGCCGGGAATTGTAGTAGCGGCGCTATTTCAATGCAGCTAAGGGCCAGCTGCAGTTCATATTTAGGATTCCTTTGGGGGCCAAAAAAAAGACGTTGAGGGCCATATTTGGCCCTCAGGCCAGAGTTTGGCACCCCTGTGTTATAGTGTATCCTCTTTTCACTAAATGTAAGAAATGGTAAGTATCCTGTAGTAGATAGAGATTGAGAATACCAGGTCTTTATATTCGCAAAGCTCACCAAGTTCGCAGCAGAAGCTCTACCTAAATATGGTATGTCTTTTTGTGCTTAAAAAAGCACATTCTTGTCACCATTATAGGGACATAAAGTGCACCACACTAACACTGTGCATATTAGATAATAGTCAATTGACATGGCTGCTTATAGCCATATCACTGGAAGACCCTTTCAAATGTTACATGATACCAAAAATGTGTACCACCATTGCCTCCTCCTTCCCCCCTCCACCTCTACATTCAAAAAGATAGTAACTTTTAGTCAAGTCGACTATGTAACCAATCCTGGTGCTAATGGGGTTAGGATTATAAATGCTTGTTAGGACAAATCTTGGGGTACCTTTGTAGTAAATGTAGAAGGAGCATAAGGATCACATTCAATTGAAATAAAGCAATCAGCTTCAGCTCAAGTCTTACTTAGAGTTTACTTGGTCATACATTTCTTCATACATCTAGCACAATATATAAGGAGATAGCCAGCCATGTTTCATTGTTCCAGGAGATCTGTACTAATATATCATATATATTAGAGTTGAATATTCTGTGTAATGCATTCAGACTTACACTTGGTCCTCCATCATAGCTAGTCATTATTTCACCTCTACTTTTCACTCAATTTGTTTCCCCTAAAAATAGTACTTTTTAATCAATTTAGCACACTTGTTTGCTGTTTTTTTCATTTTTATACTAAACTTTTTGTTTATAGGTACCCATTAATCGAGTTCTGCCAGCTAACTGCATGCCAGTGGAAACCCACCGTTTTAAGTGTATCCTTAATGTTGTACAATATGATATTTGCAGTTTAATGCTTGAAATGTGTGGCTGTTAGTGTCAGTGTGGGAACAGGACTGAAATGGTTGTGCAATTTATAGTTACTGTGGGCCTGATTTAATAAACCTCTCTAAGGGTGGAGAAGATACACTTTAAACAGTGAAGTTGGGTGATCCAGCAAACCTGGAATGGATTTCTTTAAAGTTAGTTACTTTTTGCGAGCAAATGTTTTGAATCCAGGACCAGATCTATTCCAGGTTTGCTGGATCACCCAGCTTCAATGTTGAAAGTGTATCCTCTCCAGCCTTAGGGGGCTTTAATAAATCAGGCACTGTGTAATAAGCCTTATACATGTTGATAAGGAATTAAATGAAGTTAAGTAGTCAAAAATATTCTGTACCTGGGAAAGTGCAAAAGAAAGTTTTTATAATTACTCGTATCATACAGATCAGTCATTTTTAAAACAATTAATTGTATTAAAGCAATTATTTTTACTTCACTATACCCTAGTATAAAATCAGCTTGTATTGTAAAATGAAGGATGGCATACTTGATCCAATACACAGTTACAGTTATCTCATGATTTCATCCACTATCCCAAACGTAGAGCACATATTAACTTTTGGAGTGACTACCCCCTAATCATATCCCATTAATATGTTTTATTTCTTTAATAACTTGTATCAGATATTGTGGATCCATACAATGACGTACTAGAACCAGGTAATGATGTACAATATTAGAGCTCTTGTGTAAAAAAGGTGTTCCCTTTTTATACAGTGTTTATTAAAACAAATAACATTTTATTTGCTACCCCACTGGAGTGAAAAGAAAAAGTTTTGTATAGCTTGCCTGTGTGATTAGAGGTTAGAGAGGGTTAAGGACTGCAACATTGGTTGGGACTGGCAAATAGCTGTTTAGGCTGGGGTAAAGTTGTAAGGTAAAGTAGAGATAGTCACATTGTACCACTAACTGGAAATACCATTGTATTCAACAGTACAAAAAAATCAGGATGAGGGGTCAATTTTGGTTGCACCAAATGTCTTCATAGCCAGAGCAAAGCACAGGTCCTTTTAACAGTATTACCCTAAGTTTTAGTCTAGAACTATTCTATAGCTAACATATGACCAGCTTATTTGTTTCATAAAGTTGACTTAATAATTATTGTCTCTCTATACCTATTCTGTTTTTGTCAATGTCTTTGTGTGACCATTCTGTCTTTGTTAGTGTAGTAAAATAATACAAATGATGCTGGAGTTATTACATATAGATTTGTTAAGGTCTAATTTTGGTAAATACAAAGAGACCTTCGTTATCTGTTTATTATTATTGTTTCACACATGCTAGATAAAAGCAAAGTAAATGGTCTGTATAAGAGATGAAGCGCTCAATTTTCTATTTATCATGTCTTTTTACAGAAACTCTCAGCCCGACCTACAGAATAAATGAGGTTCTTGTAAAATACGGACAGCAATTTACAGCTCATTGGGAAGGAATTATAGGCAATACACGTGTGCCCAGGTTTGTTCTCCATGTAGGATACAGCAATTTGCTTTTAGCGTCAATAAAAGCCAATGTATTTCATTGTTATCTTTTAATTGTTTTTAAGCAACTGTTGTATTGATGTTTTTACAGTCAATATTGTATATGCTTCCCTGCAATGAAAGGTGACACATAGAGGACCTAGATATACTCATTTTAATTTTAAAAGCTGCAGTAGAGATTACAAAATTTAAAGTGGATGTCCAGTCAATTTTCTTTTCTTTCTCATATTGTTTAGAGTAGGGAAGAGGTAGAATCCTTGGTCCCAATAAAAACACACGCCAGAGACATTTTTAAAAGGGCAACTAAGCATTCTTTATTCAATTAAAATAGTGTCTATGTTTTATGCATCCTAACACAATGTCCAGTATAATAATAAAAACAAAATATAAGTTTGCTGTTGCAAAAGCTTGATCTCCCATGCCACTGTTTGATGCTTGAATGCATTGTTGATAAGGTTGGGTTTTAATTTGCTGACACAGAGTGCGACAATTACTGTTGGTGCTTTTAATACTTCTCTACTGTTTTCAGAAAATAAAATATCTGTGTTCAATAAATATAAGTGTTTTGTTACATTTGAACTGACATTTTTCCTAGACTGTTGGTAAGTCTGAGAGTCTCCTTTTTTACTAGTTTTGAGGGCACATGGGCATCTTGAAGCTGTTATTACCAACAAAGACTTTTCTGCTAAGTTTTAAATACATTTCAATAAGTGTCTTCAATACTTATTCCCTGTGACATTCAACTTTATTACACATAATTTATGGACATATTTGTTCTGATTTCTTTGTATATGTCAAAAACTTGGGTTTTTACCAACATCTGGTGTGAAAGTCATATCAATAGCCCCATTAAATATATATTTACTGAAAAAAAACATTGACATGTTCAGTCCTTATACCCTCCCTTAGTCCCTGCTGTATAATTACTTGTTAGAGCATCCATTCCAAAAAAACATAGACATTATTAGAGATAAGGTTATGAGAAGGTTTTGCAGTAGAATTGGGATGTGTCTGTTGGAGTTTTTATTAAGGAAACATTTGTAAGGTCAAGCATTGATACTGAATGCGGACGCCTGTCTTGTAAACTGTATTGCTGTTCATTCTACATTTTTCAATAGTATTGAGGGTCAGGGCTCTGTGCCAGCCATATGAGTTTCTTCACACCAAGTCCATCAAGCCACATCTTTGTGAAGCTGACTTTCTGCATAGGGCAGTCTTGTTGCAAAAGGGTCTTATCCATTTGTTGCAAAGAGTGTTTGTGAAAATTGTGAACTATGCAAGGATGTTCACATAACATACATTAACGTTTACCTCTGTTATCTAACCATGTGCAGGTTGGATGTTAAAAAATTTGGGATTTTCTATTTACATTTTTGGATAATTTAGGAAAATGGTTACACATCTCATTTTGTGAGCATTGTGAAATATTTTAGTAAGTCAACCTTAATCTCTATCTCTTTTGGATAGTTATGGAAATTCCTATATACATACTCAAAGTCTAAGTAATTCTTTCAAAAATAAGAAATTCTACCTCTGTAATAAAATATGAAATAAAACATAGACTCTCTTTGTTCCAGCCATGCAGAGTGGGAAAATCTGATGACCAGTTGCAGTGCCTTCATTTTCTATGGCGCAGAGAAGCTTCTGTCTCATGTAATGCTGGATAAAATCCTTGCCATGGATTTCACAGGTGAGCATAAAATAACTTTCCAATCTTTACACAAAGGATTGTTAAGGAAACCACATACACTGTACATCTCTAAATACACAAAAAGCTATTTAGCATTTGTGCTTTGAAATGTATACTTCAGTATCATTAGTGAATTTACTAGGTTACAATAAATGATGCTGAAAATAAATTCCTTTTTAATACAATTTTACAAAATGCTGCAGTGCTGAGCCAAGCAGTGCTTTTTGCAGGAAGTCCATAGCCCTGTGTAACTAGTAAGAAGGCTTTTCTTTCATTTCTGGGAGCCGCAAATATTAGGGGGGATGTGCATATGTCTGTGGAGGTTTCTAATAAAGTAAACATGTAAAGCTCCACCACTAACAAAATGGGCCCATTAAAAGAAGATTGAAAGATACTTTGAAACAAAAAAGGGGTAATTTGTGAAGTGTGCGCTAACAGGAATATTTCCTGTTGTCCTTGTTTTATGTTTAACATCAAATGACAGAAGCTGATTGGATGATCAAAATACATCTTGTATTTAAATTATTAATCATTCTAGTCTTCACCGAGATGTCCTTCACTTACAAGATGAGATCCATTATCCTTTGTTGGACATATAGCAGCAGTGGTGATGCATTTTTGAAAGGGATAGCTAAATGTAAAATGCAAGCTTCTTCTTTGCAGGGCTATCACTGGACACACATCCTTTTATTTGCTGATATATCTAAGTCATATGAGTAATTAGGATTGGTCAGTGAGTTATCTCAGCACTTTAGTAATTCATGTGTGCCAGTAATTAACGGGATGATGTGTTAATTTTACTGATTTGCCTGTTAGCTTTTATCCTGTTACATATTTCATCCAATTTCTAAGTTTTGCATATTTTTTAGTTTTGAGAAAAGGGATGTAAACTGTTAAAATTAAGAGAAAATGTTTTTGAGGAGCCATTAACACATTAGGTCTAGGAAAAAAGAAATAAAGACAATCCACACAAGGCAATTTTGAGCTTGTTTTAGTGATCTAGTGATCCAGGCCACATTTAAGCTATTTTGTATATAAAGGCTGCCATTGCTGAACTCATCTACAGAAGATGCTAGTTGTCACGCCTGAAAAATGTTAGTTGCCTTTGTGGCTGACATTTCTTCAAAGTCCCTTACATTGAACAAAAATGCAAGTTAGAAAGCCAAAGTGAAGGTATAATTCAATATCTGTAGGTGGGTGGTCAGCAATGATTGACTTCAAGAACTTGTTGAAACTGTCAATTTTTGTCCTTCTAAATGGTTTTCAGTAATAGGCAGATCAACAAATAGAAGTAATTCAGCAATTCAGCAGAATTGTTGCTCTTTCTGGGGATCTGTGGGATGGCAGGAATTCTAAGGTTAATACAATGTCACGTTGTAGAATCCTCAAAGGGTGACAACATTAAGGCTGTGTAAGCATCTTTTGCACTTGTGGACATATGTCCCTTACTTTCTTTTAATAATAGGTCAAACATACAATCTAGATTTGTTAATTTTTAGTAGTGCTATCTGAGGATAAATCCTGCCAGACCAGACATAAGTACTGTCTAAAAGGAATGTTTCCAATTGGTTTGATAGAGTCTGCAGGGAATTCTAAAAAGAGTTGTAAAGAATTCCTATTAGGTTGTATTCCAATATGTATTCTGATCTGCCGTCCCATTAAAATCAATATCACAATCACTTTTTATTGCAATTCCTGTTCTTGCATAAATATATATTGTTAATTAATGTAATTCTGTTTCAGATTGTCAACTGATGATTCTGATAGATCAGATGCGAACAAATCAGAGTTTTTCGAGGCAATCAACAATTGATGTACAAAAGAGGTAGTGTGTGATGGAGGAATGTGTATGATGGGCAAAACACTTTAGATAGCTTTTGGTGTATCTAAAAGTTTCCTTTATTGTAGTATTGTAGATACCTCCTAATGTTTTAAAAAATGGGCCATTTTTAAACCTTCTCCAAGCTTCAGTGCACCAAACCATCTCTGTATGCATGTCTTGTTGTGATTGTGAGAACTGGATTGTCCCAGATGTGCTTTATAGATGAATTGTAAGATTTTGCCTATACCTGGAGGAATTGAACACATTTTTTCCTTACAAAGTTTTCTTACTGGCAAAACAAAATAAGTTTAAACTTTTAGTAGGCAATATGTAACTACAACAGAGCAGAATGCATACTTGTTCTGGGTGATGATGATCACCGTCATTCGGATCACTCTGAAGGAAAAGGAAATTTACAGCATCTTAGTCGCAAGGATGACCTGAAAAAAGTACCTTTGATGAAAAGGTTATCCTTCCGACATGCTGTTCAATGTGTTAAGAAAAGTGTTGTGTGTTTTCATTTTACTGTTTGAAACCCTGACTTTTTTAATTATTACTAGCAATAATTACTTTCTCTGAACTCACAAAATCATTTTTTGCCTGTTTAGTAAAAGTCAGTTGTTACTGGAAAGACCAGTGGAAACAGCCCTCCTGCTAAGTGTGGTAGGCGTCCGCTCTGTAATGCTCAACCAGTGGCAGACAAGTGTGGATCAGAATGCCAAAAACTTGGACTTTCTCTCAGAGTGTGAGTAGCTGTGCGGAATTACAGTAACCACAGTGTTATTTTTTATTATGCTGATGTAACTTATCAAACTTCAGAGTAAATGTAAAGTTCTTGACAAATCCAGATGACAGCTTTTGTGCTTTGTATCTTCTGAAAAAAATTTCAATCAAAATCCCAAGCCAGTGAAATAGACTTCATAGGATATCCACAGTGCTTTTCATGCATTGGACTGTTCATAGACATGAGATGTCACTTGCCCAGTCTGGTAATAAATTACACTCTATTGGTGGGTGGTCCCTTAGGAGATTTATCTACCACAAAGAAAGAGACTGTGTCAAACTGGTAGTTAATTGAGTAAGAACCTTAGACCTTTCTTTCCAGAATAAGTTTGCTGTTTGCTAAACTGTGCTTTGACAATAATGGGTCCTAAAGGTCACCCTCTAAAGTATATAACTAGCTTTACTTTGCCATCTTCTACCTATGTGTTTAGTATTATTAATAAACACTTTTAATAAAGCATCAACTTATTATTTAGCTCTGCACATTTATTATTGGTGTCACAAATTACAGACAAATGCAAACAGTGAGTAGAAGAGGACCCTTGCCCAAAAGAGTCGACCATCTATGACTTAAAAAAAAAACTACACATGCAAAATAAAATATTGAATAGCTACCTTTCCCATGCTCATATATCTGGAATCCCAGAATGCGTGGGATTCAGCACTCTGTGAAGGCAAAATGTGTGCCTGTAAGTTTTATCTTATAAGATCCTCCCCCATATTTCTTTTACATACTGTCAACATCCCTACTTATAGAGAAGAAAAAAAGGGACATACCAATGGGACTATAATGACAGTTATTTTTCATAAAAGCCTAAACATTTTATTACAATTTATTAATCACATCCATCCATAAAAAAACATTGCTTAATTTCACTTCTTCAGGGATATGGTACAACACAACTAAGTATCTCAGCACAGTAAAACATAAATAATGCACTTTGTCCCCCAGTGCAGAGGCAAGCCAGAGTGGAGTCAGCGGGGACCACAGATCAGAGGACCACTCTAGATATCCATTCAGCGATTAATGTAGAAATATCCGTTTTGGTACTTTGGTCTTATATAGAACATATTTCTCTAGGTTCATAAAGCGGATCCTGAGTTTCATCAGCTAGAGAAATATGCTCTATATAAAGTACCAAAACTGATATTTCTACATTAATCGCTGAATGGAGATTGTGAAGATATCTAGAGTGGTCCCCTGATCTGTGGGCTGTGGTCCCCGCTGACTCTCCTATTGCTTGCCTCTGCACTGGGGGACAAGGTGCAATATTTATGTTTTAAGGTGCTGAGATACTTAGTTGTGTTGTACCATATCCCTGAAGAAGTGGACTCTGTCTACAAAACGCATTGGATAAAGGACAAATTTCAGTATATGTACTATGTCAGCACAATATATTTTAACAAATTAAGCAATGGTTTTTTATGTATGCATGCAATTAATAAATTGTAATAAAATGTTTAGGCTTTTATGAAAAATAACTGTTGTTAAAGTCCCATTGGTATGTCCCTTTTTTTGTTCTCTATTGTTTTTGTTTTTACATCATATACTTACTTTAATGTCAGCTTTAATGTCATATACTTACTTTATTTGTCATTCTGTGCAATAGAATTTATTACATGGATTTATCATTTTGGAATTTACAGTTATCCACCTATAAATTTATTATGTAACTTTGACTCTGAGAATAATTAGATAATATCCTTTATTAGCAGTCTGAAAACTTAGACTCAGAAAGTCAGCATGGGATAATAACTGTGTATGTGAGAATGTTGCAGCATGCCAAACCTAGCACAGCCTATTCTGTGTTTTCTCCCACCACTTTCTGAAATGAAATCAAGTGGAAGAAACAAAATGTATAATTGCTTCTGTCATGTAGATTGTTGTTAATCATATTTTATATGTTTTGCTCTGTTATGTAACATTACAGATCTGCTAGCTCTTGGCAAGACCACTGGACAGACTGTACACAGCCAGCGAAAACTCAAGAGCTGCTCACAGGCGACCATGAAAGGTAGGTCCTTCTATGAATCAAGCCTGGTTTTCTGCTACATGTATTTTCAATATGAGTTCATTTCAGGACAGCTTCACTCATTCATATTGTATATGTTTGTTTTTTTAATGTATTATGTACAGCTGTTTCATGAAGGAAATGTAACTGGTCTGTAGCATTAAAAAAACTTTACACAAGCTTCAAAGCTTTGGGTCAAGGGGATTTACTGTGATCAATTCTTTTTTTCACTTCCTCGGTCTTAAAGAACTTTGCCAAGAACTAATGCTTTCAATCCACTCTACCTCTGTGTTAAGTATATTGGAATTTTTTGTTTTTAATGTGAATAAAACTGAATGTTGTTGAATGTCTATGGTTGAGGCGACTTGGTACAGCTGTGAGGCCACGTTTATGGTGTTTATACTAATAACTCCTCAATTTGTGATTGTTCTGTACCTTCCAAATTTGCAGATATTCCAGAAGCCTAAAATAAAACTTTTGCTTGTAATAAAACAAGCTGATAGAAACCCCACCTGGTTCTTTGCTATGGCAAGTGTTTCAATTAAATTTTGCTGTGCTTACACCAGGTAATGGCAGACTAGCACTAGTTTTCTAGTATTTTACAACTAGAGATGACATGCACTAAGAAAAATAAGCACATTTGTCTTTTGCATCAAAACATGATGTTCATGCCTTTTGCTTCCTTGTTTTTACATTTGATTGGAATTAAAGCCCAAGTCATTCTACTCACCAATTTGCATTGCCAGGTCATCAGGGACCTCTAAAAGTAAATCATCAAGCCTCTCTGGGTTCACAAGTGAATGATGCATAGAACAGTGCCAATGTCAGTACTTGACCATAATTCTCTACATCATGAAGAACCAGCATCTACTGCCCCTGAAGAAAAAAGACCACAGAACTTCATATATAAGATTTTAAAAATGAAGAAATGCAGGTGTTGCTTCGAGGGTGTGGGTGTTCTATTGTGATTGTCTGTTTAACTTTGAGTTTAAAGGAAATCTGTTTTAACCCTATTAGTTTTGTGATGGCATTGTCTGACTTAAAAGCTTTTTGCAATATCAGGGCAATAAAGCGCCTGTTTATTATAAGTGAAATGACAGCTTTAAAAAGAATACACAGCTTCTGAATCAGACAATGGAATTCAACAAAGGACTATTTCATCCGAAGCGATTGATGACAATCCTTGTTGCCTGGTTTTCTATGGCTTCAGGATTTTTGTCTTCATCTTTTCTGCATGTATACCTTTAGTATGTGCCATTTCTCTGTGCTTTGTTCATGCATGTCATTTTGTATGTTTTCACAGATGGAGAGGTCTCAGAGGAAGAACACAATAAGCTAGCCAGTCCATGTTGTCCATCGTCCCCTGTTGCGGACCAGTCCTCTTTTAACTATGTTCTGTATGGCCTGCCCAATATGGTGGTCATGTGAGACTTTTGTCAATGAAAATCAAATAAAAACTAACGTTGGTTCATACTTGCCTGCATTGATGTTAAACTTCAAGCAATCATCAAATACATAAAAACTATGTCTCCAATTTTATCAGTGTGATGTCCAAAGTAATTTTCAACCATTGGGTATGTTAAATAACTTGTAACTAATAATATTTGTTTGTGACGCTACATCGGTA
Organism: Pyxicephalus adspersus; assembly: GCF_032062135.1. NCBI lineage: Eukaryota > Metazoa > Chordata > Amphibia > Anura > Pyxicephalidae > Pyxicephalus > Pyxicephalus adspersus. Next base: position 20,401,303 of record NC_092867.1, on the reverse strand, counting down.
CCATATATAGGGCATTAATTGAAGAAGAATGTAGCTTCCTCAAGCCAAATATCTGTGGCTGTTTTATCTGTGTAAAATTAGCCACAAACCGCTAATTCCCGCTAATGTTTATCAAAGGGAATATGTCAGAAAACTTTTTAATGGGAAAATTAATGTTTTCAGAAATTAAAATATGATCCTTTTATGGAACTACAAAAAGAGGTATTTTGTCCATCAGTTTGGAGGAAAATAAGTACACAACCAATACTCAGCATTTGGAAGTTAAAAGCACAGTTTTCAGGTTACATGGCCAACTTTGCCACAAAGAAAATCTAGTATATAGGCAATTTAATACGCGTGTATTGCAGCATGTCTATTGTGACAGGACTCATGACATCTGGTATTCATTTTAAATCCATTATTCTTGAAACATGTAATGTACACTTTGTCAAGTATGCCCATAAAAAAATACATCTGATGGGGTAATGATGAAAAATGATGCCTAGCTTAATGACTGTTTTATGTAGTACAGCAAAGATCTCAAGCATATCCTGGTATACTGCACCAATGGTATCACACGTGTAAACTGGAAGTGTGGGAGTGTCATGGTAGACACCCTGTATTATGATTTGGGCCAGTTTCCCCTCTTCTTCCCTATTATCTTCTCTTTTCTTTTCCGTTCTTTTCCTTTCCCTGTATTCTCCTCTCCATTTTATTCTCTCTTCTTTCATTTCCTCTACTCCTTTTCTTTCCTCCCCAAGCTCCACTTTCTTTTAAGCTCCACTCTTTTTTTAACTACTCTTTCCTTTTCTTTTCTCACCCTTTACTTCCCTCTCTATATTCAGCATTTACTAGACACAGGGAGGGTGGACAGTTACACCCCTGTCCTGCTCTGTGCCTTATTTTTTTTTATCCTTTCCTTTCTTTAGTACTTCTTTTCTGTCTTTTTACTTCTCACTTTGCTCCCCTATTTTCTCTGCTCCTTTTCTCTCTTTTGTGCTCTTTTTTATTCCATATTTCGTATCCTCTCTTTTTCCCTTTTTTTTGCTCCTCCTCCTTCTATCCCCTTCATTTTTGCTTCTCCCCTTTATACTTCCTTTCCTGTTTGTACTCATCCCCTCTAGTTTCATGTTTTCCCTTTTCCTGTATTTTCTCTCATTTTTTGTCCCTCCCGTTTCTCTCCTCATTTTCATTCTTTTCCGTTTCTTCTCTTCCTCTCCTCTCTGTTTTTCCTACTTTTCTGCTTCTTTCTTTTTCTCTCCTTTGCTCCCCTAACTCTTCTTTCTTTGTCTCTGTTTTAGCTATCAAAGGATTTATATTTCTGTACACTTATCTTGTGATCCAGGCACCCTTGACAGACAGCACAGCTATGGCCTTGGTGCAATAAAAAGCTTGGTTGAAAACACATCCCCAGTACACTAATAAAGTAATCCCCCTTTTTACTCTTTCTTATCCTGTCAGCATGTTCTCTGTCAGTATATGTGCACTTTAGCAGAGTCTTTTTGGTCATTAGCGCTGTCCCTTTCTCTCGCAGTCCGTGTGCTGCTGCAAAGGGAATTACAAGAGGCTGATGGAAAAACAAATTCTGAAACCCTGTTAACACCCTGAGTTACATTGAGTTACTTAATGACTACAATAGTAACTGTATTGATTGATTGTTTTTTTTTTTTAATCTGTCCAAGGTTTAGCTCTAATTTTACAAATATGTAAAATCTTCCCTTTAATGCAGGGGTGTCCAATAAGTGGATCGCTATTTCCCGGTAGATCGAAAGGCAACGTGAGTAGATCATGGAGCCCTGCCTTTCAAAAAAAAAACTCTACTGCGCACAGTAGTTCAGTCCAAGATTTTATTGTTGGTAGATCATTTTGACTTGATCATTTTTAAAGTAGCTCGCAAGACAAAAAAGTGTGGGCTTGTGAGACCGAATTTTTGGGACCTGCAGGACCAATCAGGAGCGGAGCTGTCAGCTCCTCTGATTGTTGCAGTCCTGTACTATGTGTTCCTAGATAGAGTTCCCTCATTCTGACCTGTAGTGCCTGCCGATTACTTACTGACTGGAGGATTCCCACAGCTGTATTTATGAATGCAGCCGCGATAATCCACCTTTCAGTAAAATTTCACAAAACCATCAGAAAACACTATAGGAACTATATAAGCGAGAATGCCAGAGGCTGATCCCTGATTTGGCTGTTAACAGCTGCTTCGTGTGAGGATCTCATTTCTATGAGTGGCCCCAAAGCCTGGCATAGCAATCATTCAGGCATCTTAGAAATCCTGCCCTGACTTCTATTGTTTCAGAATATTGTTGTTTTACTGTTTTAATGTTTTACTTTGTAACAAACTTGATGCTTTAAGTAAAACGTTGTACTGAAGAAAAGCAATCAGATTCAGTTAAAACAATACCTGAAAATAAAGTCCAGATCTGAGCTTACCTTCTTCATCTTCAGTGCCTTTCCGTCTCCACAAGAAATACTCCCATGTATTTTTTGCTGTTGTGTTTTTTTTACTTGCTTTTTTTCCAAATGTCTTTAAGTGGTCTGTGGGATGCGCAGAGTTTTCTTACTCTTCTCACGAGGCAGTCCCTGATGATGCTGAGAGCTGCACTGTGTGTCAGCACTGTGCATCAGTCTATATGAGTCCAGCTGCCATAGTGACACCCTTTCAGAGGACAGGTCCATAAAGCCATAAAGTTATGATATTTTCTTCGGTCTCTGTTATTCAACTAGTAGGACTGAAGACTTCTAGCAGGGAAAATTATTTACTGTGATGGACCTCACTGGAGGGAAGTTAGGTATAACAGCTCTAGTGACAATTGTTTTTGTTTTAGGCACCGGCTGAAAGACCCCCTGCTCAGTCTGCAGAGGTCCATTTTACCGTCTGTCATAGCTTTTAAAGATTCTACCAATATTTGTAAGAATCCTGAAGTTATTGTCTAAGGCAATGTTTCTCAACCAAAGTTCCTCCGGAAGTTGATAGGGATTCCTTGAGCATTCAACATTTTGGATCTTGTGATCTTTTTGGCTATCTTGTAGGGCTGAAACTCTTCACACTGGCTAGTAATGTAAGATGCATTCTTCCCATTGACCACCATGCTAATATACTATGAATTGTACCAGGTGTTCCTGAAGATCTGAAATTTATTTCAAGGGTTCCTTCAATAAAAAGTTTGAAAAAGGCTGGTCTAATTGCTCAAAGAACTCTTATACTGCAACAAAAGATAAAGCAACCTGGCCCAACAGGTTTTTTCATTTCATTAGGTATTTTAGACAGCATGTTTGCTCAGCTTTATTTCAACTAATTGGTCCCTGTGCTTGTAATTGCCTAATTGGACTTATCAGCTACTCACTGCACTGGGATGAATGTAGTGCAATACATAAGCCATAAAGAATTATGTGTATAAAGTTAGTTTGTGGTCCATTTCTTCTACTTTATTCAATAAATATGTTTAGAAGTTGTTATTGCTTTTTAAGCACTGGTAAATCCAGACCTTTGACTCCCTCCATGGATATAGACCTGCGTGCAGTTGTCACGTGTTGGGAGATAAGAGGAATTGCTTGAAGAATCACAGAAGTTGAAGACTTGTCCTGTTTTTCATATCCCCTTGTTTAAACTGTCTCAGCATATCTTCCAAATCTGCATTATCGCGTGGCTGCCAATTGTGCTCATTTAAGAGAAAAAAAGGATTAGGTAAGAACACAGAACCCTAAAATCCTTTACACTGTGCTCTGTCTTTTTATCTTGCCAAAATGTTCTTTTTTCTTAATATTGGAATATGAAAGCCATTGAAGTTTAACTATTAAAGGAAACTTTTCCTGAGGGAAATAGTGAAGACTGCTTTTGCTGACTCTTGAAAATGTTAGTTGACTGGCTTTCAAGCTGACGCTAGATAGACAGCCTAATATTTCTCTTTCTAAATTCATAAAGTAAACCTTTGTACATGAAGGACTTCACCTCATGGGTTTTTAAGGATAACCCTGAACTATATCTGTGTAGTGGCCACTTAAAGTATCCTTTGGTAGAGCATAAATCTGACAATACAGGGGAATAGCTGGGGAAACGGGATGAATGTTGTCGCCCTATAACAGGAAGTGCCTGGGTAAATTATTGTTTTGGTAAAGCAGGGAAAGGTAGGAACCCTTGTTAAGTTTTAATTGTTGTCTTTGTCTCTGCTGGAGAGATTCACCCTCTCTATTTGTCCTTATGATGAATGTAGGGCAATTTCAGTTATCTTCAGAACATGATAAAGGGAAAATCTACCAATGAAGAATTGATATTTTTTGGTTGAGTCTTAAAGACTGAGTGAAGAAGTGAAAGTGAAGAAACCTCTTCCCATTAAAACACAAAATAACTTTATATAGGTTTTACCAATACCTTAACTTATTCTATTAAACATTGAAAAAACTTTAGATATACTTTTAAAAAACACATGTTAAAAGCAAAACCAAACCTGCGATTTTCACCTATCCACCATATTCCTTCTTTTTTAATTCCTACAGCAAGAGATCATTCATTTCAGGCATGCACAGGGGAAGCGGGATTATATATGAAATATGGAAGAGTGACAGCAGAAAAAGACCAAGTGGTTCATTGAGTCTGCCCCTTCTTATTTATTTTTCAGACAAAAGATTTATGTTTGTCCGAAACATGTTTAACTTCTCTTACTGTTGACTGACTCCTTACTTTTTCTAGAAGTCTGTTTCCAGCATCAACTACTCTTTCTGTAAAATATTACTGTCAGGTTACTTTGGAACTTTCTTCCTGTTAATTAGAGGTCATGTACAAATGCTTATGCGCTTAGCTTCAAAATACAAATACTGCCCACCTGAACCATATTCATACCCTTATTTGTGCTTCTATCATGCCCCCCTTTATCTTCTCTCCTGAAGACTTTGTATATAGGGCCATGCAGCCTCTCCTGATAAGTTTTAGCCCTTTTACCATTTTTGTTGCCAGTCTTGGTTCCATTTTATAAATAGGTAAATGAGATCTCCAAAACTAGACACAGTATTCTAAATTAGATATAAATACATATCAAAACAAGGTGATCAGGATCTCTTTGTGCAAGCAGGATATAACTCAGTGTAATATATAATGTCCAGCTACTGTACCTCGAATAGCTTTTATATACATTGTGTTCACAAACAACTTTGGTGTTCTTCAGAAACACAGTCAGATCTCCTTTATCTTAGTTCCTTAATCCACAAACAAATCTCTGGTATAGAACTGAGATATAACTCCTGCATATTTTATATATCAACTGCAACAGTGACACCTAAAGTTTGTGAAAGGTAAAGTATTGTATTCCATAAAGATATTTTTTGTCAAGTTAACAAAGCAATACCAAAAATAAACAATATTTTTCATAAAGTGTACCTGTAGAACTGGTAATTTACTGAATATTTTTTTGATTTTCATTTCTAAATGCTGAGGCCAAGATAGAATTTTGGTGGCACTAAAAAGAAAGGGGTTATATTTCCCCGAAACACTTCCCTGAGTTTCCACCTCCTATGTGCCTTGGGTTTCCTGGTCCATTTTCATGTTCTCTTGTAGATGAGTTTGTAAGACTCCATGACTATCTTTGCTGGGTGGATGCTGTCATACTGTTCAGAACACAGTCAGATCCCCTTTATATTATAGGTACGTTTTCTTTATCTAGTCTAGCTTGCAGTCCTACTCTATTGTCTACTATACAATCGTATATATTTTTTGTATAACAAGTTGGTGTTTTGTTCTCATAATCCATATACGCCTTTTTAAAATATTGCATTTTTGTGTGTAGGCTCTCTATCTTTTGTATTATATAATACAGACTCCTATATATTTTGGACCCAACGTGATTACTATTATTATTATTATTATTATTATTATTATTAATAATAACCAGGATTTATATAGCGCCATCATATTACACTGCTGTACATTAAATAACCTATTCCTGCCAGGTCCTTTAGCAGGTTAAAGGAAACCAGCACTCATTACAGCATTATTTTTGGAGGCTGCAATTTCTCAATTCCTTTTAAAAATAACATTTTTTCCTAGTACTTACAGACACACTGACCTGGAACAAGCATGTAGATTGTTGTAATTACTTCTTTTCTGCCTAGTTCTGCCTAGCAGTGACTTCTGCCTAGCAGTGACCTAACAGTACTGAAGCCAACAGGTATACTTAACAGGTGGGGTAATATTATTTTTAGAAGAAATCGGCATTGGCAGCCTGCATCCTTCCTAAGTTCTCCTCAATTCTATATAAATTTTAAGCACCTGAAGGCCACTGAAGTCAGTATACATTTGTGCATTTGACCTGCAAGACAGCTATTTGGAAATACTTGTTTTAAGTAATTTTCCAATGGCATGATTAAATCTCAGCTGTGGCCATGTTTGCACCTATATCATCAGTTAAATCTATGGGCGGTGTGCCATATAAGGGAGCGGTTTTACCTTTTGTATTTCTTTCTGTTCTGTACTGCTAGTTATACAGTTCAGCACTCAACATATTCCTATTTCTTAATCTTGGATTCAAACTCTGATACCAAGTCAAATGTATGTGCTTACATTTCTTGTGCTAGAAAAATAAATGTAACAATGTAATAAATAATAGAAAGCTGTGTTCATTATTGTTATATCTTCCTGAAGTTCAGCTTTAACCAATAGTGGAAGTGCTTTAACTTTAAACTAGCTGCTAGCAGAATTTATAATTCTTTATCACAATTTAAAGCTTGTAAAACCTTTCTAAAGTCTGCTAGCTGCATTAATATGGTAAACATCCCATTACTGAGGTTTGAACAAAATTTCTTGAAGTTTGGCGAAAGAAAAAGTTATGATAAAACTTGCTGTGCACATTTCTTTCAGAATGAGCATGATTTACATGGAATCATGTTATTGCATCAGTAGGGAATTTCTGTGGAAATGCTGTTTAATTGCGCCTTGTGACATTTGTCAGAAACATATCGAGTACACATGCTTTCATTCAGATTTATCGGTTGATTGTCCCTAGGGGTCATTGCAAAGGTTGGTTTACAGAAAGCTTCACTGCTTCACAGTTCTGTAATCTAAAGTACAACATTAAGGGTTCTATTTTAAAAAAAAACAGGGAATTAGACCTTACCTGGTGAAAATCTTGTATGGTCTATTTGTTTCAATGCCAGTAATTGATTCCCACCGGGGAATGTTTGAGGGAATGTCAGATTCCCTGTTTTATATGCCCTATAGCATCCTACATATGTTTTTTTTTTTTAATAGATTTGTACATTTTCTTTTTGGTAGATCCTCCCCATGGCAGTGCCCAGTTTGTTTTTTGCCTGTTGGCTCTTAAGATGACCAACATTTAATAAGATCTCCTCACCACATGACTTAAAAAAAAATTGATTCAAAGCTCAATTTTACTGAATTTTTATCAAGATTCACCAGTACCTCCGCAAATTTACCTAAGCAGATTGTGCCATCACTAGTCTACCCATGCAATTGACCACTTATATATTTATTTTAAAAAACAATATATATTTATCAGTTTATATTTTATCATTTAATATTTCTGCTTTTTTCATGTATTTCACCGGTTTTAATAGAAATATGCAGTTTTGGAACTCATCGGAACTGGAATTTAAACATTCTTTTTATCCCCTTATTGCTGTTATAAAGCTGAAGCCTTAACCTGAAGCTTTTATCCTTAAATCAGCTCTTACCAGTGACAGGGCTGCTACTTGCTGGTTAAAATAGAATTTTATGTTGAAATAAAAATGCTTACAAACAGGAACATTTTTTTCCCTGCCTCTCCTAAAATTGATGAACCACAGAGATAAGTTGAAATAATATTACTGGTATTATTTATTATAATTATTATTATGAAGCTCTTTTTTATACAGCACAAACTTTTTTACACTGCGCAGTACCAAAAATAGGGGTTGAAGATGTTTTCTATGGAAAAACCTGTTCCTTCTGCAATACAGAAGCCTGTCTGCTCCCATTTTTTTTAATTTGTCTAATTTCTCTCCTAAACTAATTTGTTAATTTTCTGGGAATAAAATAAATCATTATTCAGATCCTTGATCATTACCTGTATGATGTGGACTCTACTTATAGAGTTGTACATCAGATGTGGTCCTCTCAGGATCTAGAAGAGAACCTAACAGCAGTGACATTCACCTAATGAGACTGTCAGACACTGTCCTGCATGGCCTCATATGCAGCTTGCACTGGTTCTGGACGTTAGATTTAGCGGAGTCCATCGTGATGCACAAGGAAACAGAGCTAGAGCAGAAGTAAGGTGGTCAATATTTTCCCGGAGATGGGCTTCACCACTTTTGGAAGAATTTTACTTCTATTTACTGATTCTTGACATTTCTTCAGTTATTTCCTATTAATTGTGGATAAAGAAAAATCATGTTTTGGCTATTAGAGAGATACTTTATTGTGGTTTAAAAAAAAGCCCATGCTGAAGGAGGTATAGGTCCTATGCTTTTCTTTTTGTAGCTGCTCAGATGAGTATCCAACCGTGATCCACAAATATCTGTTTCTAAAAGCTCTTGTTTTACTCATTAAGCAATCACTTTAGGTGCTTGTTAGCCTTCTTTCAATTTCATACGAAGCATGCATTTCTTGCAAAAGGCGGCGACCCCTGACTTTATTAACCAAAAAAAAGGGTAAACCAGCCAAACCCTGCATCTGAAGTACTTTGACGGCCATTGTAGTCTTCTAGGACTTCCTGGAGATGTGGGGATATATCCTCACATCGGTACCTGGGGGTGTTGGACAAATCCCTTTTTCACACCATGTCCCAGCCTTTCATCCTTAGATTGTAGGAGTAACATAAATGGATTGCTGAATATGTGTTCAGCCTGTCAGTGGAGACCCTTATATTTAAAAGTGGCCACTTTAGTGGTTGTTTATCTAAAACCTCACTTTCATTATTAAATGTATTTCTCATTATATTTTGTACCGCCAATAAGTGCATTACCTTGGGTTAAGCACACATGAAGGATTGAACCAAGGTCTTCCCTCACAGAGACTACGATCCATAATCTGAGAGATTATCTTCTAACCCAGCTGTTTGGATGAGTGATGTGAATGCTTATTGATATAGGACTGCTGTTGTTAAATCACAAATGCTGCACACTAGTTTTGGAAGCAAGAATGCTCACAAAAGGCAGCTATCACCAACATCCTTTTAGCGTAAAAAATGATTAAGGCACTTGGTAAATCAGCCATAGAGTACAGGTTAAGTATTCTGACGGGCAGTGTAGCCATGGGAGTCTCCCTGAAAGACATGGGTTCTAATATGTTGGCTCTTACCAGTGAAGGGGCCACACCTTGCAGGTTAACTACCCTCATGGGCAATGAAGCCATGGAAGTCTTCCTGAAAATGTTAGGATGTACCCTCACATCGGCACCTTGTGACTTTGGACAGGTCACTTTATCACACTTTGTCTAAGCTTTCCATCCTTAGATTGTAGGAATAAAATGAATGTATTGCTGAATATGCGTTCAGCCTTTCAATCACATATGAAATGGCCACTTAAGAGTGGCTTTTTATCCAAAACTATTATAATTTATTTATTACCTATGCATAATACATCTATCACTCTTTATGTTTTTCCAACACCCAAGTGCATGTTGCCTTGGGTTAGGCACACATCAAGGATCAAACCAAGGTCTTCCCTCACATGGGCTACACTCCATAATCTGAGAGTTTTACCTCTAACCCAACTGCTTGGACAAGTGAAGGGAATGCTTATTTATTTATTTAGGACTGCTGTTCTTAAATCACTTAGTAATATAAGGACACACTAATGAATTCATCAGGATTCAAACCGGAGACCAAACGGGAGGTTTTTATTTAAAGGCTCACGCTTTAACCGCCTAACTATCATTTCAGATGACAAATGCTGTATTCAAGTTTTCGAAATATGAGTGCACACCAAAGGCGGCTATCCCCAATATCCTTTTGACGTTAAAAAATGATTAAGGCAATCGGTAAAGCAGCCATAGCGTACAGGTTAAGTACTCTGAAGGCCAGTGTAGCCATGGGAGGCTTCCTGAAAGACATGGGTTCTAATCCTCATGTTGGCTCTTACCAGTGAAGGGGCCACACCTTGCAGGTTAAGTACTCTGACGGCCAATGAAGCCATGGGAGACTTCCTAAAAATGTGGAGATGTATCTTCACATTGGCACCTTGTGACTTTGGACAAGTCACTTAATCACACTATGTCCCAGCCTTCCATCCTTAGATTGTAGAGTAATGTGAATGTTTATTGCTGAAATATGTGTTCAGCCTGTCAGTTAAGACACTTATATATAAAATTAGCCATTCTAGATATATAGGGTGGCTGTTTATCCAAAACTATTATAGGTTTAATTATTACATGTCGCGTAATACATTTATCACACCTTATGCTTTTCCACCACCGAAGCAAGCAACCAATGTGCTTATTACCTTGGATTAGGCACACATCAAGGATCGAACCAAGGTCTTCCCTCACAAATGCCACACTCCATAATCCGAGAGCTTCACCTCTATTCCAACTCTTTGGATGGAAGCTGCGAATGCTTACTTATACATGACTGTATTTGTTATATCACTTCTTAGTAATATACAAAAGAGCAAACTAATGAATTCAGCAGGATACAAACCAAAGACCAACAGTGAGCTTTTCTTTTAAAGAGACATGCTTTTTAACCTCTTGACTATCATTTCAGATGAGTAACACTCCACAAGATTTTTTGAAGCATGGATTCTCTCCAAAGGCACCTCTACTCACTGATATCCTTTTAGCAAAAAACAAATTATAATGGCAAAGCAGCCATAGCGTACAGGTTAAGTACTCTGTCGGCCAGCATAGCTTATGGGAGTCTCCCTGAAAGACATGGGTTCTAATCCTTATGTTGGCTGTTACTGGTGAAGGGGCCACACCATGCAGGTTAAGTACTCTGATAGTGAAGCCATGGGACTAACATAAATGTATTGCTGAAGTGATCAGCCTGTTAGTTACTGGCTCCTATATATAAAGGGGATTTATCGAAAACTATTGACACTTAAGTGTGATAATGCATTTATCAGTCTTTGCATTTTCATCGCCAAGCACTGTGGGGTAAGTAGTACCTTGAATATGCATCAAGGATCAAACCAAGGTATTCCATCACAGAGGCTAGACTCCATAATCTGAGAGCCTAACCTTTAGCCCAACTATTTGTGTGGGGATTGTGACTTCTTATTGATATATAACCACTGTTGTAAAATCACTTAGTAATACAAACAGCAAATTCATGTATTCACCAAGATGCAAACCAGAGAGCAGCAGTGAACGTTTCTCATAAGGACTCCTTACCACTGCTTTTATGTGAAGGAAAAACTTTGCACACTAGTTGATGAAACACACCTCACGCCATTGCGGACATTTATGAACCTAAGAAAGGTATGTACGACTACATCTTTCAGGTTCTATATTTGGAAGACTAATGTATGTATGTTAGAATTCTTCTAAAAAGGTATTCACTCCAATCCCTATATTGTCATGTACTGGCAAAGGTTCCATTGCTTGTAGTTTAGGTGTTTTTAAGGATAGTAATGCCCATCCAATAGGACTCTTCGTCTACATATTAGATGTCAACCTCAGGTCAAATGACTGTGTAAAACTATATAACGTCATCATACATTTTGCATTTTTTTGATAATCAATGGTATAGTTTATTTGACAGAGCATTAAACAGAGATCAAATTATGTTTTTGCATTAGCTTCATCAGATGAAACATATATTACTCTAAAAACACAATCCTCAAGTCAAACCTTTGGATGAATTCTGCATTTGTTGTTTATATGTGATCCTTAAAAGTAGCAATTTGTTGTACAAAGCTGCTAAAAAAGAATATAACATTTTTAACTAACACTGTGAAAAGAGTTGGCCGAGAGGCTCTTGTTTGAAGATGAGTGAATATGTGAAAATACTTGCTGCCGTAATTATCAATTGTAATACATTTTAATATATGTTTGATATGTTTTAAATTAAGCCTTCCATGATATATTGTCATTTATTAAAGCAGAGTGTCCGAAAACATTACCTTACAAAACATGAACTATTCTCATAAGATAATGGTCACTGTCCAGCCATATAGAAGCGTGCATGCAGAGTACTCCAGACAGTGTAGTTTTAGGGAACTCCCTAAAAGCCATGGATTTAAATCTCCCCTTCATCTCTAACCTGTAATAGGACCATGGGGTAAGTACTCTGATGGCTGTGATTGATAGACTTTAGACTGATGGCCCTGAAACTGGTACTGTATGTATCACAGGAATTAGAGAAAGGCATCTTCCAACTAACACAAGTATTACACTTTTGTGAAAAATGAACTTCAAGTTCTAGTATTCCCAAACCACCCAGGGAGGCTTGCTGAAAAAAAGATGACTCTTGATCCGTCCATAAAACTTTTATGAGGGTGCCAATAATAATAAATATTGATTAAATCTTAAAATCGCATCCATTTATCTAATAGTTTAATTATCCACCACAACTAATTTCATTTGACAGTATCTTTTTATTAATGTATGAGATACACAGCCAAACTCACTAAAGAAATTGCATACAATAGTGTGTACAATGGTGTCACGTACTTGCAAAACAATGATAATGGTGCTCTGTCATAGTACTGTAATGAAAAAGACACTGCATTATACATTTGTATAAGAACTTTGGTATTGATCTGTTAACGGACGATACACAGGTACATCACAATAACAAACAAGACACAACAGTGTGATCTGGAGACAAATAAGTTCATACAACATTACATATACACTGAGCTGTATTGTGCATAAGTGAGAACACCAAGAAGCATAAAATATTAAATAAAAAACATGTTTTAGGAATGTATTTGCTTATAAACAAATTAAACATTTAAAGCCGATGAATGATCTTTGAAGATGTTGACTTTTATGTAAATAGGACAGACCAAACTTACAAACAGAATCGGATATTACTTGGGGCTATGCTATATCATATTGCTAAGAGAGAGTAATCTATAGCAACTATGACTTTAACTTTCAACAGTAATAAAAATGAGATGTAACTTCTGACTGTAAGAAGTAGAAGTTTGCACTGGAGCTCATGCATAGAAGTGTTTGTAACAAACACAGAGCTTCTGTTTCTTTTTTTTTTTTTAATTTTTCTTCGGACAATTTTATGCATGAAGCCCATTGTTCCTTAGGAAGATGAGAAGAGAATAATGGAAAGGAAGGGGGGGGGGGTGAAAAAGTAAATCAGTCTAATTGCTATTCATCAGACTGTAATTTCCACACACCAATAGCACCTTCAGGTTCTCAAAATATTATTCCAACATGTTGAATGCAAAGTAATTATGACAATTTACATTGAGTATTGATTTGTCTATAACAGTTTATTGATTACAGAATATTGTAACAAAGATTCGGTTGTCTTCACTTCTGCTATGGTTATGTAAAAGGTAACAATGCTTCTAAACTGACCACGTTTTCTATTTTCTTAGAACAGCCAGATGGTGTTTAGACACCTATCTAAAGACAAAATTGAACAAGGCACACTCCTAATCATCCTGACATCTTGTGCTTTTTAGTTTTAGATTAAGGGTTTACAAGTGCTTACCACATACTTCTTATGAATTACAAGTCTCACCTATTCATGTAGACTTGTTTTATTTTAATTAATTCAGAGATGCTGGCTAATTTGTTCTAACATCTATTTTCTCCCTACTATATAGGTCACATTTAATTAACCCAAACACCGACTGAGAGAGGAAAAGAAATAAGTGCAGTGTGCAAGGACTATTTGGGTGTATACAACAGGTATTCCACTTAGAATTTGCCTTGTTCGATTTTGGGTTTAGTTGAGCTTTAAACCAACCAAAGCACTTTGCAGTATGGATGAGGGTAATAAAACATTGCTGACACATTAAAGACTACAAAGTGAAAAAATGGTGCCCACCAGCCAGGGATGGGTCCTATTGTCAGAAAAGCTTGAAATCAACCTTAGAGAAGCCCTACAAGCCCAATATCTGTTGGATTGTCCTTAGCAATGTCCTAATGACAGCCCTTATTGAGTAACATAATGTGAATTGATTAGGCTTTCTTATACTCTTTTCATAAATTGCAACTTGTACTATATTTGCTCTTTGTGATCAAGTCAGAATATTACATAATGATGGCTTTTTTATAAGGCTACACAAACATTAATGGTAGAAAGTACGGAATCCCACAGCAATCACATCTTTCTTATTATTTATAGCTCCCTGAACACTTCTGATTAGTTATGAGGTATTGCATTTTCCAGAATGTCTTTTGTGTTTTGAATATACACAGTCATGTATCTATATGTTATGGCTTTCTGAAACTGATACCAACCAATTAAAGATTTCTTTTACTAACTGGTGTGTAAATAAACTTCACTGATTGATTGTTATGGGCAATATTTGTTGTGTTTATAGGTGTTGGTTTAATTGCTTAATGCTGGAAGTAATAACTGATGGTGTTGTACAATTCTAATGTATGCCAACCACCATTTATATATTTAAAATACTGGCTTTGTAATTTATAAAACTGGTTACACTTGGGTTGTTTTGCTATAAATTTGTTAGGATGACACAATCACTCAGGAGATTTTGTACAAGGAGTATCAATGAGAAAAGACTTTGCTCATTGAATCTCATTGTGACAAGTTCCATAAGTGCTTATATAACTTTTAATGTTTAGTATCAATGCTTGTGCACTGTTCCTTTCTCTCTGCTTTGAAAGTTTGCTGGTGGGTGAAAACGCTGACATTGCATTTAAAAGTTATGAGGATGCCTGTCTCTTTGCTTTATGCTATAGCCTGGCTACACAAATACCTCCTGCATCAAAACTATTCTTAAATAGAATAGTTTAGCAAGGCAGCAAGGCAGCAAAGAAAGAGCTAGACAAACCTGCTTGGACTGTTCAGTGGTGTCCAAGTCTCATTCATGATTTACTGTTGCCAATACCAGTTTTCAGCTATGTACATCACTTCTCATTACAGAAATAGTAATCGGAAGATTGGGAGTTGCATAATCAATCTTTGCTAAGAAATGTGTGACAATAGCAAAACAAACCATGACGATTGATATTAATTTTGGCAACATTATCACAGACATTACATAACCCTTCAGTTTTGTGCAGATACAATGTAACAAATAATAAAGTAAGTTACTAATTGAGATTGCTGAAAGCCAATTTAAAAATCAGAAGTCATCCATAGACACCCCTGACACAAAAAGAAGTGATTGTCAAAAAGTTGACTTCTAAAAAGGGGAGTTAACATTTCAGTAACATTTCTTCTAATAAGTCTTTCCAGGATTTTCTGCAAAATTGACTTTTTGTGTATTTTTTCATTTGGCTGTATACATAGTTGATTATCCAAGTCACAACAGGTATGCATGCAAACTGCCAAAATGTCACCAGAAATCTTGTTCATGATTGACCAGTATAGACCTTGTTTTGTCTTATGTCCTCTCCTGACCAAGCCTTCCTTCCTGAAGTAGGTGCATACATTGCGTTCTGTAGGTGTGGTATGCTTTGAATGTGGCATACCCCTAGGCAGGTTACATTGGGCATACTTTGTTTTCTGATATGGGTAGCTGAGCAAAAGAATTGCAGCTGCTCTGTTCCTCTTCGGTCTTCCTGTTGGATGTGATGTGTGCCGCTATAGCCCGCATTTCTCCAACATTGCGGTTCAGCACTGCTCTTTCTGAGGTTGGCATATTGGATTCTTTAGGTTCCAGGTCATGGCAGTGGAACATCTGAAGCAGACATCTTCTGAACTGTGGAAAGAGGAAACAAGAGCAGTCTGATCATCTCTATATGAAAAAATAAACCACTATAAAGCATATAAATATGCAATCTTTGTACAAACTATGAACAAAGCAAATATTTTAGGAGGCAATCTATTCACAATGATTAATTGGTTTAAGATAGAATGAGGAACAGTTAGAACACTTGTGGGGTTTTACTGGCAGTCTACGTCCCTGCTGCAGACATTGCCAATTCCAAAGAGAAACTCTCCACAGCAAGGTGAAATGCCACCTTTGACAGTTGTCACCAGAACAGGTATTGGCGATTGCACCTCTACTGCTTTTTCTGGAGACACCTGTTATCTAGTCCACTATTCCTTTTGAAAATATTAACTGCTAGTCTTTTACTCCCATCAATTGAGTATTGGCTTTGGTACTTACTGGGTCATGGATGGGCAACTAGTATACAAATATCGAGCTGTAATATAACTTGACTTAGTGGTGAGAACTAGGTTGCAAAAAGTAGGTCAGCAATGGTAGCTCTTGTATCCCTCTCAATATGGGGTTCTTTTAAATGTCAGTAGTTAAACATAACATAGATGCTTCCATTTTCTTTTAGGGGACTCAACCTTTAAGTTTGTATGATCAAGCAGGTTATTATTACAGAAAGAAAACAAGCGATGTCCCTTCTGTAATAATGCGTCTTACCTGCCTGATTGCTCCGGGTTTCTGAAATCAAAGCTGAGCTGAGCATTAACTCCCATACACTT
This sequence comes from Pyxicephalus adspersus, assembly GCF_032062135.1. Lineage (NCBI taxonomy): Eukaryota > Metazoa > Chordata > Amphibia > Anura > Pyxicephalidae > Pyxicephalus > Pyxicephalus adspersus. The sequence goes on along the minus strand of NC_092867.1, from coordinate 20,384,789 downwards.
GAGTGGGAGTAACGTCATCCCAGCACGGCCAATCAGGATGACCAAAGATCATCCGGAAAAGAAAAAAGAGAAGGAAGCCCCTGGCATTGGTATGCAAACAGGTGAGTTGGTAAGGTTTAGTTCTACTTTAAAGGGTTGTAAAAAAAAAGTTTGCAAGAAAAGTAAAAATTAAGGTAAAATTTGTGTATTGTGTATTGTGAATGGTATGAGGAGCCGCTACATTTTTAAAAAACTTCTTTGCTTTGAAAGAAGCAGGTTTTGATCTCTTCTGTCTCCCTATAGGAAATTTACAATGCACAGAGCAGTGTGCTGTGCAGAATAAAAACTAGCATAATGTGAAGGCTCAAGAATGACCACTACAGTTGACCTAGCGACCTATGATCTAGTAAGACATCTTTATTGCATCTGAATGGATTCATATTTGAAAAACATCAAACCATGCATACAACCCATAAACCTATTAAAAAATGTTGCTGCAACCAAAAAAAATACAGACAGCCTAGACAAAGGATCCAGTGGCATCTTTATATGGTTGCATAAAGGGCAAGAAATTTACTGAAGAATAATTATTTAGGGCTAGATGTACCTATGGTTTAAAAATAATTCCTTCATAATTTTCCTATAATCTAATACAGGCTTTCTCTTTTAACCCAATGGGCCTTGACCCCCCCCCAATAAATTAGTGGTAAAAAAAGCCTCATACATTGGTGTCCAGTGGATAGAATTCCCACCTGTCCACTAAAAACATCATTAGGGTCATTCAGCTGACTCAAGTTGTGAGTTCTCCCAGAAGTATGAAGGCATCATGGGAGGTCATTAAGCCACAGTTCAAGGAACCCTTAGAAACCTTTTAGGGAACATTGGGATTCCACAGAACCTGGGTTGAATATTTCTGACCTAGAGTAATAATGCCATCAAACCAGAGGGGAGCCTTCTGAAAGATAAAATAGATTTCCATATGGTATATCATTTAACAGTTGGAGTACCCCTAATTATTTTTACAACAGGGCTCTGATATTAATATATTGTGAATTGCTTTTGTTATTTTATCTTCTAATGTTAGTCTACAGTATAGGACAAAGGTAGTATGGACAAATGGTGTTTAATGTCCATACTAAATTTGTGTTAGCTAACTTTTTATTAGCATACACAGCTATTTGAGAAACTTAGCAGGAACAAGAAAAACACCTAATCCTAGTAATTCAGTTGCTTACTTAACTCAGTAGAGGTTTCAGATACACAAATTGTAGACAAAACTGCCAATGACTTGAACAAGTTAATCATTCATTTTCTACAGTGGTTAATTATCATCCATAATAGTGTCTAAAATCCATAATAGTCTAAACCTAAGAGTTAGTCAATACTTTGATTTTTTTTTTTAACTTTCCTTCAAACACCATTTCAAATATTTCTTCTTTAGCATTTCATGTCTGCTGAGGCATTTACACATGGGAACATGTTCATAAAGAATTTAGAATTATATTTTAAATGGAAAGACTACACACAGCTTGCTACTGAAGTGTTCCACACCATGTGCGGTTTGGCTAGTGGGAAACCCATAGCAGTGATGTTGCTTCAACTAACCACAAAGGTTAATAAAGGCCTGAAATGCAATAATATTTGGTGCTAAAGGCTTGTGAACATTGTTGGTGTGTTTAAATAGATTTCCTGGTGAGATATGCACTGGGGCAAATTTACTTTGGTAGTTGCACCAACTATAATAGAGGAGGTATGTTGACCAATAATGGGGTGGTCCTTGGAAAAGTCCATGGGTGTAAATTCTTCTGGAGAGTACAAGAGGGGTTCACCAACCATGAACCATCATCAAAAGTTTCTGTATGACTTAGAAATCTAAGAATTTTTCAAACTGAATTTGCAGCAATTTAAACAAGTCAAGTGAACCTTCTGGCATTCCAGAGACAAAACTAGAACCTGCCCATCAAAAATATTTATCTGTAGAATATTTTCCCAATAGTTCTGCAAAAAAAAAATCACAAGTTCTCATGAACAACATATAAATTGCTTTTCTGAGGCTCCTTGGCACCAATATATGCTACTACTAGTGTATTAAAATGCCTACAATACCTGTTTGTTCATGAATACATAGATAATAGGATTGTACATGGAAGCAGTTTTTGCAAAGAACGCTGGGATCGCAGATAGCCTTGGATCCAGCTCTATCGTTGGGTGTGCAGTGACAAGAATAGAGAATGCAGCATATGGTGTCCAGCAGATAAGGAAGGCCAGGATCATTATTACTACCATTCGAGTGACTTCTTTCTCTGGTTTTCTGGTGGAACCCAGTCTGCCTTGAGTGTCCGATACCTGCAAAAAAAAAAAAAATACTGATTTCACCAATTGTTATATTTTCTCCTGCCATGCAATTCTTTTTTTTATCTGTTGCAGTCAGATAATACTTACAGATCCTGTCACTCAGCCTAATATACGACTACCAGAGGTTTTAGGGCAAATTAAAACTTGTGTAATGTGTTACTGCATTGTACGGAAATGTGCAAGATACTTTTCAATGAAATGGGGAGCCATAACCTAATCCAAGAGGCTCCTCCACCCCCGCACTTACCTTGGGTCAGTGAGAAATGTAGGGCAGAAACCTAGACTAAATTTGGTGAAAAGACTCCCTGTATGCCTACAAGTAGATGAGCCTATTAAGAAACCATCCAGAGATTAAACTTTTCTGCCAACCACCAATTTAACTTCTTAACCATTATTTCCCTGGTCTCATTTCCCTTCGCCTCTTTTGCAGGGACATACATAGAAAAAAAAATACTGAACCTAGAGTAATACTGAGCCACTTTTCTGAACCATATACATTATTGAACTATATTTTGAACATGTAATCTGTATGCCAGACTAAAACTAAAGGGCATATTGGCTGGTAAAAAGCAGACCCCTTTCTAAAGGAATACCATGTTATCCCTAGCTGAAAAGTAATACCTGTGCTCAAAGACCTTAATTAATAATAACCATTGATTTCCTGACCATTATCTAACGAGCATATAGTACTGGGACCCCTTGAGTCTAGATTTTACCTATTGGAGCCATAGAATAGTACTTGTGTCCTTTGACTTTGGCTTCCACCATGAAGTTCAAAATATATTGGTTTATAGATTATTTTATAGAGGACTACATAGAGATCAACTGCCTGAAATCTGCAGCTACCGCCCTCATAATTGGATGACAGTTAAAAGTCAAGAAAAAAATCTTTATATTTTTTAAAGGATAATATATGCTGTTACCTCATTCACCGGTTGCCCAACTAAAGTATGATGATTTCTAACTGAAGCCAGCAGTACACTTAAAAATCCCTTTGTTCATAAAATACACTGCACAAACAACCAGCTCAGTGGGTTTACTGAATGCAATCAGACATTAAGTATGCAATCAGATATGAAGATATTAAGGAATTTCCCTGAATTAAACTTTGCCTGGGACAAGTGCAGCCTTGCAAACACAAGGGAACAAATTACTGGTATTCAGGGTTTACTTGTACGCCCCTTCCACTGGAGCTTTGTTTGTATTGGATTCAGTTTAAAAGGAAGCAAGACTGAAAGAAAAATGCAGCCATTGGGTGCGTCTTATATGCCGGAGCGTCTTATACGCCGAAAAATACGGTACTAGGTGCCTAGATTTAGTGAGCATCAACATTTTTACAAACTGACCTAAAACAAATATAGACCATCCTCCAACATAAAGAGAGAATACAAATAATGTCATTGCTCTTTCAGTTTCTTAGATTAACGCACCTTTCTCAGCTTCCTCATTAATTTTCCATAAGACACAAATATGAGCATCAGAGGTAGCACAAAACATGTTATAAGGAAGGTAATAATGTAGGTATGGTCTTCAATTCTTCCTGAATACCTGTGATAAAAATAAAAAGACAATTAGTCATTTAAAAAAATAAGTTATGATGCACACTTACAGAAGGTGGTTGCAGAGCAGGGATGGTTGCTCCAACTGGTGAACAAGGGAGGTCAGCGAAAGGCCAACATGACCAGGGGCTAGGGGGAGCCCGGAACGTTCAAGAATTAAAAAGTTGGGAGGAACAGTTAGGTAGATTTGTGGGAAAAGTTTAGGATAGGTAGAATTTAAAACGGAAAAAGAGGATATAAAGGGGGGGTAAAAAGGAGGTGGGGGACAGTTGAGAAGAGTGTGAGCTTCCCAGCCACTCGCGCTGTGGTTTGAGTACAACTTTAAGGGGGGGTATTTTAGGGTAAACAGTTGAGGTCCTTGGAGAACATCTTTTTAAGAGGTTGTGTAGGATAGAATCATCTCAGGTGTGGAGATCTCCCAAAGGATTGTGGTGATTTGTGCTACCTTAAAGTGTTCAGCCCCCGGGGTTATTGTGTGAGCAGTGCCATTGCAACCTGAAATGTAAGGGTTAATCCAATTTTTTGTTAGTTAATTGGTTGCAATGTAATGTTTGAAGTTATTCGTTATTTATTACGGTTATTATTGATATTAGTGGTATTGCTATCATTGAAATAATATGATATATTGAGTTGTGAATGTTAACAATACTATAATGTAACAAACAACTGCTGCCAAATTTTATTGTACCAATTTTCCTCCAATGCAGAGCCATAGTACTCCAATAGTACTAAAAGAGAAGAGTTCAACCAACAGTATACAGGTAGTCCTCGAGTTAAGGACATCCGACCTACGGACGACTCCTAAATACGAACAGGGCTTCCCTGCTCGTTCATGAACAGGACAGAGGCTTGATGAAGTGGAAGGGCAGTTTGCATGACTTGCAGAAGAAGTCTTTTGCTGTTCTTAAAGCTCTTGTAACATTTTAATGACCAAGACAAACTCTGCAGTTCTTCCTTTTTGCATATCAAAGCACAGCTTGCAGAAGTTAATGAATGTCTCCATAAAGATTTTTCTTTTGCTGTTTGTTTGCTTTGTTTGTGGTTAACTCACAATGAGGATTTTATACAGTAACTGACACCACGCTGCCTAATAATATGTTGAGACATGGACAAACATCTGTCCTAATTGCATTTAATAAAATAATGTACATGTTCCAACTTACATACAAACTCAGCTTAAGACCAAACCTACAGTCCCTATCTTGTATGTAACCCGGGGACTACCGGTAACAGTATCAAAATTCTACAAATCTACTGTAGCTCAAGAACTAGAAAAGAAAACATATTCTGTGGCATATATATAGCTTGAAAAAAAACTTAGTATTATTATTACTATAAAAGAACATAAACGATAAAAATATATATGCGGTCATGCTGACCATGCACCAGGTTTGCGCTAAAGCTTCCACCTGGGTGTGTTGTAACCCCTTTGCACTTTGTTCTGGCAGAGAAAATGTGACGAGGATCCATAGCAAAAGCATTAAGAGCCGTCCTTCTAACCTCACGGGCAGTTCCTCTAGTGATACAGAATAATAACTCTAGTAGAAATTTTATAGAGCATCCCAACAATTTTTATGGTTCCTTTGTACTATTATAGTTGCAACATATTACACAGTGCATTACAAGATCACAGTCATGTCACCAACTGTCACTCAGAGGAACTCTATCTACAATCTAATGTCCCTACCAATTCATTATTATTAACACGGTCAATTTGGGGGGAAAGCCAATTAACAAACCAGCCAAGTTTTTAAGATGTGGACCTTCACAAAACAGGAAGAACATACAAAATCCCTGCAGATAGCGTCTGACCAAGATTCACACCTGGGACCCTAAGGCTGAAAATTTCAAGAGAGTGTGTGGTCACTGTGCCTGTGTGTGACATATAGCAAGGTATTGTATGGCTATCTTATGTGGTTGTATTCCGGGTACCCAAAGCAACCCAATTCTTTGTTTTTAACTCAAGAAGAGAGAAAAATATGCTAGCTTTTTTCATTGTCAACATGAACAAATTCCTTCCTTTAGAACTTATTGCAGTGGCCAGGTTTGATGTGCCCCAATGCTAAACTGGGTCCCCCGGACACCGTCGAGGTGTCACCACGTGTTGCTGCTCTCCGGAAGGGATGGTAAGGCGTGGTGCACCCCAACAGGAAATAAGTCCAGAGAGTCAGGGTCTGCAGTAAACCAGGATGCTCTTTTACTGGAGGAATTAAGGTACAAAACAATACAGGCCAGGCATTAGGCTGGCTTCTCCAGTCTCCTCCCTGGCAGAAGAAGGGTTTGATGCTGAGGAAAGGCCTGAGCTAGCTGTCCCTCTCTCTTCAGAAGGCAGGTACCCTGGTCCAAGGCTGGTGATCCAGGGTCTGTGGCAGCGTATCCCCGTCTCGGCGTCTTCTTCTGGTCACTTAGTAGTCTGGCAGAGTCTCCTCTTCCAAGCACTGGTCCCTAACTGCAACACACTAGGGGCTCTGACTGCTTTCCTTATATACAGTTTTTGCTAGACTAGAACCTTCTAAAGGGTGGAGTGGAGAAGCTCAGCACAAACAGATACATTGTTTCAGCTCCTGTCTAGTATAGATTTACTTTAGAACATCATTGATACCCAATGGCAATGATACAGCAGGTTTTCCAGACAAAAACAAGTTTCCAGACATATCAACAGAGCTACAACCAGACATTTAAAAGGTCAGACTGTCTGCTTATTGGTGGTAAACAAATCCGGATTTTTCCCTCCAAAACATGGTAAACAAGTCTGGATTTTTCCCTCTAAAACATGGTGGTAAACAACGTCTTTTTTTCCCTCCAAAACATAGTCTTCTTTAAACCCAATGGCAGCTGTGGAAAATTACCAGCTTTTCTAATAGTCTCTCAGTATTCATTAACCCTTTCCACAGAGCCATGTAAATGTAGTGATAATGAACAGGATATATATAACACAAAACAGTAGCATTATTTCAACAAATAATGTTATATATGTTAGGGTTTAAATCTTCTTTAACTGCAGTAAAGAAACATCAGATCACAAAACAGGCTGTGCTGCCTGCCATGTAAGCTCCAAGATTGGTCGGAAAGAATTTAAAATTCTTTGTGAGATATATATTTATATATTTACCTGTTTGTCTGGAGAAAACCAATGTATGAGAAATACAGGGCTACCACTGTTGACCTGTCAGAACCTTTGATCTACATACTTGTTCCAGTAATAAAGAAAGCATAGAACACAATGGATGAATATGATAGTCAATGATATTTGTTTTAGTGGGAGATGTCAATGATGTACAGGTATATCCCTCTCAGTGATAGTTTCCTTTAAGTACCATATATTGTGTTCAGTAGGGTTTAAATGTAATTTTACATACCAATAAAATTAAAACTTTGCCCACGAAAGTCTTTTCCTAGAAATTAGGCAGCACAAAACCTAGTTTGTGATTATGGCATTCAGCATTTTAACCTTGATTACATTTTTTTACATTAATGCACATTTACTGTTTAATTCCACTGTTAAAATAGCTTTATTTAGAAAATACTTATACTTATAAATTACAGGTATGGATATGACCTGCTGAGATACCATCAATCAGAATAAGTTTGTGTGCCAAAAGTCTCCACATCCAGTAGGACACAAGACAGCAAATTAAATTCAACTTGAATTTGGCTTTAAAATTGTTCCCATGACACACAGACTTCCCATTCACCCTTCATCCCACCTCTAACATATCAACAGGTTAGTAAAAAAAAAAAAAAAACATCTACAAGCTGTTTTACTTGAACATCCATGTGGCTGCTTAGGTAATGTGGTTATTTCCCACTGGTTTGGGGGCTCACCAGCTCCAGATGACTGCACCGGCGTGATGATATTGAGATGGGGGAATTGGTTAGCAGTGGGCACATACACCTATTCTCGGACAGTTCCCACAGATAAAATTGTAGGGCCACATGACAGGCCACGGAGTAAAGAAAAGGTATTTAAACTTTGATACTAAAGAAAAAAGTAGTGAATGGCCATTAGGAGGTAGAAGGGAATGGTCTATGTTGCAGTGGTCAGTATGTCAAAAGTCCTCCACATAAAAAGACAAGCCATTGCAACTGTTAGACTTTTTTTTTTGAGGGTGGGAGATGGTTGCAACCCTTGAGAATGAACATTGGAATAGGTGACATTACCTGTACTAGTATGAATTAGGTGATACATCTTTGTCTTTGACCTTTCCATTTTAAAAATTGCTGTGCTTCATGTATATGAAGACACTTGACATACTGCCAGTTTCTATTAATTACAAGTGGAAGCTAGTTCATTCAGAAGTGTGTTGAAGGATGCACCAAATTACTTGATATTCAATTGTTCCTACTTATGGGTCACACGGGTCACCCATAACAACACTAATTGAAGATGCAATGAAAATTGAATGACACTTCACAGTTGAACCAAATACAATATTTAAAATCAACATACCCTAGAATACTTCTTTATAACTTTGGGAGGATGTAGTATCAAACTTTGGGGAGAGAAACTATTTAATATGAATATATACACTCAAAGACCACTTCATTATTATGCTTGGTAAACCAAATATCTAATCAGACAATCACATGGCAGCCAATCAGTGCAGTTGGGCATGTAGGGCCACAGAATATTTAGCATCTGACACACTTCCAGATGTGAACACTGTAGTCTTTTTTTTAGTACCAGAGTCACTTTAAAGTAAAACTTCAGCCAAATTTAACCCCACCAATATCACATTATAAATACAATAACAAAACCAGATTTTGCTGCAATATTTAGCTTTCTATCCAGAATTTTCACCTGCAGCATTCCTTCTTTTAGTCAACATCATTCAACCAACTTCTAAAAACAGTTCATCCTGGACCCGCTCCCGCCTATAACTGGGCAGTGAAAGGGAAACCAGCACAACTCCAATCTCTTTTCTCAGCATCAGCTGATTTATTGTCAACACATCAACTGAACAACTGTTTGCACTAGGAAAGGGGAATGACACAGATCAAGCAAGAAAACATTTTTATATGTATTATATCGGGTTATCCACAAGTAGCTGATTTGGGTTGTCTAATTAAGAAATATTGTAGGACACTTTGGTTTTTATATTTGACTTATACACACAAAAATTTACATTAATTAAATGATAGTAAGTAAAATATTGTTCTTTCCTCTCCCCTCAATAATAAAGTTTATAGACAACTATTGTGGTAAAAATACATATGGATATTATATATGGCTAAATAAGGCTAATTCATAAACTACTACTTTTGATGCAGTCTTTGTAGGCTAACAATCTATTTATTTTATTAATATAATTTGGTATGGAGTTGGCTTTGCGCATATTTTTTGAGTTCATTTTTTAGAAATTTTGGTTATTATATTGTATAAGTGAAACAATATTTTTATCATCCCTATTTGTATACTGTAGTGCCCTTGGATGCTGTGGGTGGTGTATGCATCTGCTTCTGTTGTCCTGTACTTGCATTCGATCCTATCATTTTTTGAGGAGGCTGCCTACATGTAATTGGATGCTTGATTATATTTCTGTAAGACACTTTGTAAATGTTTTGGTATATATTTGTTAATAGGAAATGTTTTGACATAAAATTTCAGAAGATATTTAACAGAGATCTAGCAACTCAAGATCCACAGACCATGCATGCCAGAAGGATGAACAAAGAGGACAATTGTTATATAGACAAAATTCTTGTCCTAAAAACAAATAAAGAAAGCCCACCCCATCTCTACAAAACCAACCTATCCCCCCACAAGATGTACCTAGGAATATATCTGTAAATTCACATTCCTGCTTGTACTAGCCTATTCACATGACATTTTAAAATATCCTTCACTGCTTTACTAATTTTATTTTAAGGGAGGTGGGGAGGGGGAAAACAAATATTGAGAGTAAGGTAAACCTAGGTAGGATAGGTCAAGATAATAGCTTGAATGGGGGAAGGCAAAATAGGGAGAATATAAGTAGGAAAGAAAAATAAGATGCAGTGAAAAGAAAAGAACATCTATATCACATCTGCTAATGAAGAATAAACCATGCTCTACACAATTTAGGGAGTCACATCATGCCCTCGTCAAACCATAAGTATACTACAGCATTTCATTTAAACATTCAAGACAGACACTCCAACAGAACATGACATTAAAATGAATCAGAGTAAATAGGAAAAAATAAACAATGAACACAAAGAACAACAGAGGAAAAGTGAGTAAATTCCCCAAGTTGTATAGTAAAGTAACAGTATAGTAGAGTCATTTGAAAGTTTCCGGAAGGAGTTTTCTGATATTCTATCAGTCTGTCTTTAGCTTCTCAAGTTTCTGTAAACCACACCAGAAATTGGTGAGAGAAAAAGTCTTCAGCCTGCTAAGAGAACAGCATTTCAGGTCCCAATATAGTGCAGTAATTAACTGATGAGTGTCTGTCCTAAAAAGCATAGGGCTGAGGGTGGTAGTCTGTGAACTATATAGGTAAAGCCAGAATACAGAGCCCGTAAGTTGCCCCTCCTATAAGTTGCAGATATATTACACAAGTCTGTTCAGTTCAATACAACAGGTCAGAATGTCGCCCAACAAATAGGAAGGGAATATGTTATTCCATGAAGTGCCCTAAATGTACAAGAACCTGTAAGAGGCTCAACAAAGTAAAAGAGATTTCCTTGTAATCTAAGTTTTTGGGTCTACACAGAGGATTGCGAATAGACCATGTGTTTAACGTGCTGAATTCCTAATGCAGGGCCAAAGTTTCTGCCAGCTATATTGTCTATCCTGTCAGCCACCTCTACCGTGTACTGCTTGACCACAATTAGGTTTGCTTTATGAGAGGCTTCCAAACCAGTAGCCTAGGCCCCTAAATCCATACACAAAGCAGTTTGTCCCAAAAGTCAGAAAATCCTGACAGTTGTTCGTTTATGTATGTACAACCAAACTGAATGAATAATTATGTATATTCATGTTTGGGGGTCTTAATATTCGTTTTATTTTTATTGCTGCATGCAATGATATTTTATCCATATTTTATCACTATTACACAGGGGCTGACATGGTACCTGTGGAGAGTATAGAGGTAATAGGTGGTCCCTGTAGGGAAGTACACAGGTAATAGGTTTTCATATTTGCACCTTACTTGGCTTATACTCAAACATACATAAATTAGGAGGGTGTTTCCTGAAACAAAAAAGAGCATTTGGATGACCAGCTATGTAATAGACTATTTCAATAAAATGGATCAAATACCTTTATATCTCTTAAGGACAAAAGAAAAGCCCTATCAAGTTTTTTGACTCTATTCTATGCAGTTAGAAATGGAAACAGGAACACTCGATGTTGCTGGAGACTGTTGAAAAGTCAAATTCAATTCAGAAAAGCATTTTCCCAGCAGATCTCTATAGTCAGCTCTCCTAATCTGTTCATTTTCTCCATGAAACATATTGACGTGCTGTTATTTGCTGTACTTGGAACATTTTCTTTCCCCCTGACCTTATTTCCATTTTCATGAAGTAGCATCACAGTACACTTCCCTTGAGACTCTCACCTCCAGCTTCAGAGCGTGACCTCTCATTCCAACACTTCTCCTTCTCAACCAGGTTTGATGAATCATTTATTCCAGCTGAACAATCATTTTGCACACTTTTCTACAACATCATAAATAGAGGAACTTTATGTATAATTCCTCATAGATTATTTAAATACATTGGTAAACACAATTTCAATCTAACTTTAGTGATATTCTGCATTACTACGGTAATAAATCAGCCGGGTTTGCTCAGTTCACAAAATGGCTCACAAAAGTAAAGGAGGTCACAGACTGGTCAACTTTTTTAGCAGATCTGGGGGGATATTTTTAAAGATGCCACAGGTTTTTGCTGCTTTTTTACTCAAGCACCTGCATTTTCTGTAGTGTTAATTATTTATCATACTATGGTGCAATTTTGTTTTTTGGAGTGTAAAAAAAAAGCATAATTGAAAAAGTTCCCAGATCTCAGCTATAAAAGTTATAAAAGGGTCTTTATGTGCTTTATAGGGGCTCCCTTTTAATAGCGAAGGATACTTCCTGTTCTAAAGAGGCAAGAAACAGAAGGAAATCATCACCCCAGAGGGTTGTTCCCAAAACAGGTGTCCCCATTGGAGGACTTTCCATCACTATCGCATTGATGACAGCTCATATGCCGAGTTTTCCTAATTTTCTGTCTTTGTGGCAGTTTTAACCTGGACAAATAAAAGGAATGAATTTCCCCAGCAGGAACACTGACAGAGGGTCTAACACGTCCATATTTTATCCAAAACTAAAAAAAAAAGCCTTTACATACACTTTACCTTCTTCATTTCACTAGGGACACAAGCATATTTTTGGTATAGTATTTCTCGAGGACTCTGATAGTAAAATCGGCTTGATATAATGTTGGGTTTTGTTTTTGTCTGCCTGCAACCACCTGATCTTGTTTACATCTTCCTGTGTAGTATTTCCTGGTTGGGAATTTGTTAAAGGTTGCAGAATAAATTATTAAACTTGCATGCATTATCCTAGTTTGGAAAAGCGTGATTAGGTTTTCCCGGTTGGAGTCCAAAGCAGGTGTTATTATGTCTATGGGTGTTATATACTATGAAATATATGAAAACCTGGAAATACAAGTGAACGGTCTATGACATATATAATAAAGGATATCTGCACTTACAAAAAAAAAAACTATACCCGACTATAGGTAAGAAAGGTAAATTGCATTCGCCATCTAGGATGTGCCCATGGGTAGCTATGATTACCATGGCTCTGCATTCCTAGTTTATGCTCCTATATAAACAAATGAACATAGATCTACTTGGAAGGTGCCTGGTCTGCTTCTGGCTTAAGGTCCATTAAAAAGGAAAAATTCAAATTTTGAGTCCAAAGTAGACACATTCGCAATAGATCTACCTAATAACACCTCAGATTTACATTTCCTAACTACAGGTAGGGGAGGCAATGCATATGTGTACTTACCTTTTACAAGTACAGTTATGATTTACCTTTCCAGCAGCTATCAAAAACTGAAATTTGAGATTTGGGTAGACTAACCATTTAAGACTGTCTTCCTGTGTGCATGGGTCATCTTACATTCAAGGGACCAACCTAAACAATCCAAAATAACACGACACCTGAAATCAGACTTGTTTACCTTATTCATCACAATAAACTATTGGAATGTAATAAACCCTTAGATTGTAATGTTGGAGTATATAGATGTAAAAAGTCCTCTAAAATATATTCCTGAAAACTAAATTCCTCCCAGAAAAGAACCTGTCAGTTGCATTAAGTACATCTTCTAAAAGTGTTCCATAATGGAATTCATAGTTGTCAGTGAAGCTTTAACATCTCTTGACATAACAGCCAAACCACACAGGGAATATCTTTGTTTCAAACTAAAGTGTGAAGCATAAAATATAATGTAGTTTCTTTGTGGAGGGGGTCTCGAGGTCTCCATAGGCTCCAGCATGTTTATCATAGTACTCAAAGAACTCCTGCTTTGCTATGGTCATGGAACTCTTATGGGAAGTTAGATATTCTTTATAGTACAGAGGCAATCCAGTTAGTATTTCTGTAAGAAGATCCATCTGTAAGTATTTCTGTAAGAAGATCCATCAAGATCTATCCACCAGATAGAAATCAATGAATTGTAGTAAAGCAAAGAAGTGTCTGTTATCTTTCATCTCTCCGGGATGTCCATTCTTGTAGATGCTGGAGAGTTGAACTACCTGATAATTTTTATATCTCTCTGGGACTCTACTGATTAGATTTTTCAAGACTTGCACACCTGCTGGGCCATTGTGAAGGGTTCCCTTTATCCCTGTTACTTTTACTATATATTATGCAGAATGCAAAGGGAGACTCCGATCTTTAACTGATTTCACATTACTCAATGGGACTGGAAACCCGAGCCAGGAAGTTATTATATAAAACATAAAACTTGCTACTACTGCTCATCTTGTGCTGGGTGGACATTTACATACACAAAGACAAGCTAGATAACCCTTTGGATTAACAAGTCACATCCATGTCTCTCGTTCATTGGAATACTTTTAGAAATTCAGAATCTGCGGGCCTGTACTATTCTATGCGTGCATTAGGTGCCACATGCTTATAGTATATGGAAAATCTGCCAAGGTATAAAAATTGACATTACAGAAATAGTCAGACCACAATTTAAAATGCAAAACGGACAATTGCCTCTTTGAAGGTACTATAAGCTTACAATATTTCATGTTGAGGCTGTAAAATATATTGACACATGTTGCTTGATGTGTTGCTGGTGGTACCTGTTCCTACCAACTTGAAGGGTTCTCAATGTTGTATCCTGGTACTATGTTGAGGGCCAGGCACTTGGCTTCTAGCATGTATGTGCATTGAAGCCCATTAGAAATAAATAAAATGCATTTATGAATATGTATTGCAACATGAGAAGAAGTGTAGATTGACCCGAGTGGGTAAAAAACGATAACAGTGTATACCCATCAGAGTCTTGTTAATCATTTATTCTTCAATGAACATCGAGGCTGCCGAAACACTTGGGCAAGAATCACGATTACTTTTAATGCACATGGAATATAAAATCCAAAAGCCTATTTTCCCCCTAATTAATTTCTAAAGCCCTATCTGCATCATGTCAAAGAGAGCATACAATTAAAAGAGCCTCTGCATGACCCTTTAGACTTGAAAACATCTGCATTGGGGGTAGAAGGTTGAGTGGGGCTTTGCAGCTTTTAGTATTCCATGACTAAAAGTAATTACCACTTTTTTTATCCAACTTTCAACTTGGTTTTAAATGACTTCAAAACTCAGAGGACAGAAAAAAATCATATTCAAAATTTATTAGGAGACCTGTAGACCAAAGCCCATGCTTTCAAAAAACTGATTTATGTAAATTGAGTTTTAATAATGTTCATGAATATGTAAATGTTTCAGAAGATTATCAGAAGTTATTTAAAATGAAGGTAGTATAGTTGGGACTGTGGTGCAAAACTTCCTGTGCAGAATACCCACAGCAAGAAACCTCCAACTGTTGCTTTTTTTTGTCTGTCTTAGCTGCAGTCCTGCTAACACGGAACAAAAGGCGCACAATGCAGGTACGGAAGGGACAAATGTCTCCTTTTCTGTTTAGATGTTTGATAATGTTAGTAGCAGCTCTCTTGCATAATGGGACTTTTTCATCTTAGGTTTAATGATCTTTAAACGTTTAATGATCATTTTAAAATGATTTGATGATAACAAAAAACGCACAGTAGGAAAAAACATAGGCACAGCCAAAATCTCTGCTGTGTCAGTGCTGTTTGATGGAGCAGCTTTTTTGTCCACAGTTAAAGAGCCAGTAAAATGAAAAAAATATAGTTGTATGATATTGATAGTTGTATGAATATAAACAGCTAAATATGGTTGAACATCGAGGGAGTCATTTTACCTGTGAAAGGATTTTTAGACCAGCCATTCTCAACCAGGGTTCAATGGAACTCGAAGGTTTCTCCGGGTCGGTGTTTTTCAACCGTTTTTAACATGGAGCAACCCTTAAAATAACTTTCAGATCTTAGAAACCCCCTGCTACACTCATCATATCCACAGCTCACAGTACATTGAGTGTGGTGGTCAATAAGAAGAAAGCCTCTTACATTGCTGGCCATTGGGAGGAAAGTCACCCTTCTAGACAGCCAAGAAGATCATTGGTGTCACTTAAACTGCCCTAAGAGGCACACATTGCTCATTGCTTAAGGAACCTCTAGCAACCTCTGCAGGGATCCTAGAGTTCCACTGAACCCTCTTTGGGAAACACCACTCTAGAGGTTGCTTGTGACTTCCACATTGTTGTTTAGATTGTAAGCTCTTTTGGGCAGAGTCCTCTTCTCCTTTTGTGTCATTGTATCTGCCTCTTATTCCCTACACCTATTTAATGTATAGTACTACTTTATATGTTGGCATTTTATAAATACAGTTTATAATAATATTAACAAAAATGGTTGACTTCTCACTTACTTGTAATTCATTTTTTAAGTCGCCAATCAGAATCTTGTTTTAAAATATAAAACTTAAATGATTACTACTCTGAACCTGTGCCAGTATGCAGCACTCAGCCTTCCCCGCAATGAACACATAAGTAGATAAGAAGATTGTGAATTCAAAGTAAAAAAGGAAGGAAGCATCTGCTTCTGCACATCTGCGCTTATGGCATGTAAAAGAATGCACATGTAGATGTAAATTTTTGCACATGTGCATCTCTCTGAATAGAATATTACCTATTAATGCATAACGGCTGATACAGCACTACCTGTACTGTGAAATGGAGGGAAATTGATTTTTTTTTTTACATAGACGTTAGATAGGTAGGTAGGATAAATATATGAGCCAGTAAAAGACCAGCTCATGTACATGTAGCTTCGCCAATTTACTTTCTTTAGCTGTCCCCCCTTATGTAGAGTTTTACAGGGGATTGATACTAAATCTAATTGCGGTACTAACACTATTTGCATTTAAAATAAATTACATTTGAATACTGAATACATAACTGTGATAGTTGGAGTTTTTTTTAGTTCAACCTATATACAATAAATGGTCATACTTTTACTGATATGTCCCCACTTTTTTATTAAAAAAAAGCTGTCTGTCCAAACTAACAGGTACAGGTCCTGGAATTTAATAAAACCAGAAAAGGTTGACTTGAGATGAAATGGGTAAATGTATACTAACCATTGTAGAAAAATGGAGGGACTAGCCGTCAAAACCAATTCCAGTTTCCATTTACAGCAGACCAAAACATAAAAGTACAGAATTGGTCGTTATTGATAAGTTTGAGATAACTTTTTTGACCAGTTGTATACATCAACAAATCTTAAATCTGCTCTGTTCAAAAGAAGAACTTCAAGATTTATATCTAAATTCTCTTCTTAACAAAATCCCATGGCAGTTTTAGAGAAATGACAGATCTTTTTGTGAAACAGCATTTAAGCAGATGTTACAACCTGATTTTACATTCCAATTTAGACTTGCCAACAGCTTTGTAGTAGAAGATCAGCTTAATCGAGTGTTTTAGGAATTGAAAATTAGTATGCAACAATCACAGGTTAACAGTATTCTGTGTTTATATCTCCTGATTAGAATCAGTAACCAATTCTGCCTTTATAAAAATAGTGTTTAGAGTTATGGGATACACAGCACTTTCCTTTCTAAAAGGCTAATATTTGGCTGATTTGCTAAAGTAATGACAGGTAGATAAATTTATTCCCATTGCGCTACAAAGAGGCACAAAAGCATGAGGTATTTTATTACTTGTGTGACAGAGATACATCCCTGGTAAATAGGAGCTTGCCTGGGATGCTTAAAGTGGACACAGAAGTTTCTTCAGAGGCCATTGCTTCTTAATGGCTTATACTGACAACACCTATGTCACTACTGTATAGTGATGTGGTGGTCATCAGGAGGAAACACTGGGCAAATTAGGTTTAGATTTCAGGGAATTCCTAATGGAACCAATTTATTTGGGGTCAGTGAGAAAAAAGCCTTTTACATTGGTGACCAGTTGATAGAATGTCCCTTTACAGTTGTGGCTGGAATGCCACCCCTAGATACAACATTAAAAAATCATATTGTGTGATGCATTTGGCCTTTCCAGGTGTCTTTGGCCCCAGAACTATGTTGGCGTCATCAAGTATGAGAACCTTGGGGTTCCACTGAACCCTGGGCTGAGAACAGATGGCCTGTATACCAAGAAAAGCACAACTAGTTATTTTAAACTACTTAGAAATAAAGTAGTGGATCAGCAACAGGTGACTGAGATTAGTCTAATAGGCAGACTATTCACTAAAAATGGAGCTTTAACCACACAAATATATATGTTTTTCAAAAATTACTTTAATAACGCAAGTAATATTTAAAAAAAAAAATATGCAGAAACATTAGTACGGCTGTATCCTTATTTATGCAGATGGGGTCCTTGTTTGTCCTACCATTATGTCCTGTGATACCTTGGCCGCCATTTATAGGATGTCACAGCAAGGCATTCTGACAAGGCCAGATTAGGGTCAACTGATGCCTCAAATAGAGCCCTTCTACCGCTGAACTAACAAGGCAATAAGTCTCAAGTAGTGCTGAAGGTAAACTAAAAGATAGCAAATTCAGTTTTCCTAAACCATCCTAAACTGGCCCCTAAACCAAACTACGTAACTTTAATAGGCAATATAAGCAAAGAATTAACTCATTTTAAATATTTAAACTGGTATAAAGTGCAAAATGCAAATACAAACATTAGAGGAAATCTGTACTCTGTAACCTCCCCATGTAAGACAAAATTTAAATAAATATTATATCATATCCAGCTTCCACAATTTGCCATAAAAGAAAGTCAAAAGTTAGCTGTAGCAGTGTGAGAGTTAAATGCATGATACCAATGAGAAAAATCACAAAAATGATTAAGATTTCATTACACTTCAAGGTTCTTTTTAAATTTGCAGTTTGGGACAATATAACTCCTGCTGACCATTTAATGAAGGTCCTTGTTCATACTGTTATTGGAGGACTTGTCACCTAGAGGACAGGGATCCAACACAGATACATCTGTATGTCAGATTCCGAAAATTCAAGAGAACAAAGAATGATATCTCCCTTCTGCTCCATGGTAAGATATTGGCCAATTCCACTTTTCCCAAATTAAAAAAAAATCTGAATATTTTGTAGTAAATAGAAAGGTAAAACCTTCTTCTAAAGGTTTTTTAAGAATGCAATTGTCTTGAAATTGCTTATGACAGTTGGGGAAGGTCCTTGCAGTTATACTGGATTATCCTTCTGCCAAATAAAAGTACCAGTGCAAATCAAGGTGGTGGTGGTGTAAAAGAGACCAAGTTTACTTAATTTATTCTTACTGCAAGCTTAAGCTATGTACACACATCAGATAACAATTCGTCTCGAGGGAAAATCTGACATTTGTACAGCGGCCCTCTGACATCGTTCATGGCAGACTGACGAACGACCGATTGGGACCAACTGCTGTGCTTCCCCCTCCCCACTCCATAGAACAGAACAGCCTTGTGTGCACAACTCTCGTTTATTCATCACTTTTCAAGATCATTGCCAGTGATAATCATCTTACATTCATTGGAAGTCTGTATTGAACTTTAACTTACACCTTTATTTATATGGGCCCCAATCCAATAAATTTGGGATGATTTCTGATTATAACTACAAAATATCTTTCTCCATACAGCAAGTAAAAAAGAACTAAAATGTAGTTGAGAATAGATCAAACTTCAGAAAACATATTTTGATTACTTTTTTATAAGGTATTGTATGCATAAGGTGTGAAGATATCTCATGGAAGAACACCCAAGAGAAAAGTTTATTAATTATTGATGATTGAGTCCCAGAAAACATGACATAGTAATTATAATAAAAGAAAGTAAAACAAAATATGCAAATAACCAAAATAAAAAAGATGAACAACTGACTTTGTAAAAGTTAGATACAAAAGCCTAGCAGAAACCACATGGAAGTAAACTGCAACACAGCCACTATTTTTCTAAAATTATAGCAATTGTTCCTATTGCCTATATACAAATCCAAACTTTGATCTCTCTCACATATTCTCTACCTGATCTGAACTTCACAAATACTAAAAACTTACCTTGCATAGCCTTGTATAGCTGGATATGTATTAAATGGTTGATGGGGTTGGACCTGGGTGCTCACATAGCCTCTAATGTCACCTCGAATGTCTCAAATTAACATCCAAATTAAAAAGACGGGCCATTCCTATATTAAAAGTTCAGTTTAGCAAAAAAAACATTACTTTTGCTTTGGCAAAGTTATGATAAATTAGCAAGTTGCTTTTTTGGTGGACAGTTCTATCTAATCTACATTTATACGTTAACATCCCTATATGACCCGCTATATAACTTTTCAGCTTTCTAACCCAGACTCAAACTTGGAAACAAGTACACATGATTATGATATGTTTATCAAGATTTAGAGATGATTATCATGATTATTAAAGAATACAGCAAATCTTAGCCAAGCCTTACCAGTTTGGTTCACAGGTGGTTCCAATCTTACTTGTTGTGTAACTGCTCCATCCCATAGTAGGAGGAATTGTCCATATAAAAGAGAAAACCCAGACAAACAGAATACCAATAGCGGAATGTTTCCCCCGCAGACGTAGATTTCCCAGCGGCCTGCAAATCACTACGTACCTCTCAAATGCCAGAATAGACAAAGACCAAAGAGCCACAATGCCTTAGAAATGAAAGAGAAAAAAAACAAGATTTCTAAATATTATGGGAAGTCACAATCAATTATTGACTTAATCTTCATATTAGGCTTTGGGTTATTGATTTTTGTAAAAACATTAAAAATTCAACATTCTAATTCAATAAAAGAGGTGAAGAAAAATGTGTAAACCTAATGCCAATGCTACAATTATTTTTGTAAAAACCTACAAACATTTACCAAGTTTAAATTAATAAAAGTTGGCCTTAGGTTTGGGGCATACTTGGTCTTGTAATGTAGGAAATTGCTGAGATATAATGGCACAAGGATTCTTATTTATAATATTATATGACTTGTTTCTTTAAATGTGTTGGAGATCTTGAAGTGTCCAATGTATTTAATAGGAATTTCTTGATTTGTTATGCCATGACTGCAGATAGAAGTGTCTACATATCCCCTCTTTGGTTTTACCAATAATGTGCAGTAAAGAATGTCATCAATTCTCTGATTTGGGAATAATTTTGGCCATGCAGCTGAAATCATACAAGTACTAACCCTCAATAATTTGTTAGGAATGGTCATGGAGGTGATTAATGGTGAATTAATCTGAAATGCTGGTTGCATGGCTGTCATGCTGGTCCTCTGAATTCAAAGCCTTCAGTCACTGACCCAACAGTATGGAGATGAGGATTGCTGACTTTCCAGCCTTCTTGATCAGGAAAGTACTACAGCAAGTCAGCATTGCAGCCAGATAACTAACATTTTTGGCTATCTGTAAGGGTGAAATTCTTCCCACTGGGCAGCAATGTAAGGGGAATTATTCCCACAGACCACCACACTATCATAATATGCGCGGTAGATATAGTAATTATACCAGGGGTTCCCTAAAGACCTGAAAGTTTTTTTTAAGGGTTCCCACAAAAGTTTGGGAAACACTGCTGTAGAGGTTTCTGGAGGTTCCTTAAACAAGAAGCAATTTGTGTCTCTCAGTTCAGTTTACCTGACTCCAATGTATTGTAAGGTTGACTTTTTTCCCACTGGTCAGCAATGTAAGAGACATTCTTCCACAGACCCCTGTGAGCTGTGGATATACTTATTGTAGCAGGGGTTCCCTTAGACCTGAAAGTCATTTTGAGAGTCCCCTCGTGTTAAAAAGGTCAAGAAAGGCTGGGTACAACTCTGTACCCTCTCTATACCTCCTAATAATTCAGAGTTTCCCTTTAAGCCAAACAAACCTTTACTAATAAGAAGAGTAAGAGATATTCGTTTCATGTAGCCAGTCAGTAAGGTCAGTAAGGGGAACACAGACTTTGTTTTTTTGTGATTTCGTAAAAGTCAAAGTTAATAGAAAAACAGTCTACAAGCAGATCAGAAGTTCCCCTAAGCACAACTGGAGGATCCCAGAAGTATCTCTAATGGCTCCATTTATAAAGCAGGCATTCTGACATTCTCTGGTGGGAAACTTCCAGGTCCATGTCTTTCAATGGCAGTAAGTGATTCCCACTAGGGAATGTTAGATTCCCTGTTTTATAAATAGAGCCTTAAGTGATCTCAAATACAATCTGAATGCACCTGAAAGCAACTAAAGGTGACCATCTACACATGTCCCAACACTATCCATGTGTTAAAGTTTAGAAAGTATTTACATTTATAAACAAAAATAAATATATTATGTTATATTTATAATAATAAAAATAAATACAATAAATTGTTACTACATTGGTGATACAATTCATGCAGTGCAATAAACTTTTAGATGTAATTTATATCAGCAATGCCAGGCAGGCTTTTGAAGTATCCTCCAAACTCTACAAAATATTTTATTGATATCATGAGAGCCTGCAATTATTATGTAACTATGAAATCAAAAATTATACCTTTTCAACAGTTCCTACAATGCTACAATGAAAATCTAAGAACTGATCACAGGGAACATTTCATGAGGAATAGAACTAAACAGCAATGGAAATCATTACACAGCTCATCATTTGGCTGCAGTGGTCTCAAAAAACAAGTTTGCCAGAAAAGTGCCAGAGTTACCCTTTAGAGGTAATATTCAAGGAGGAGATTGTTTGTAGAAATACTTGAACTGCTATCTGTAAATTCCACAAATGGATGATTGACAGATTGATAGAATAAATACCCAAGTGGTGGTTTGGCAATAATGGCAATGAATACACTTTTTTGTTTGGTATGTATTATTATTGGCCAGTATTTAAAGTAAAGATCTGGAAGTAACTGTATTGTCAATGAAGGTGTCTCATATTTTGTCTCATTTCTATCTTTCATATATGAAACCACAAATGGTTGCTCTAGAGTTTTTTACCCTTGAAACAACTTTCAATCTTTAGGGAGCCCCTGCTATAGATATTGTATTCAGAGGTCACAGCATATCAGCACAATGGTCAGTATGATGAATGTCTCTTACATTGCTGATCCTTACATATAGCCAAAAACATCTTTGGTATTACTTAAACTGACCTGAGAAGGAAGCCCTAGCAAATCTTTAATATGAAGGGGATATTGCAGATTACTCGGGTGTTCGGGTGTGTAGAGATCCCAATCTACAACTGAACACTTTCAATGTATTGTGTCATTTCAGCAGACATGAATATCATTTTACTTTGAGTTTAAATAGCAAACAGCAATAAGTAGCATCTACCACTGTTAAAAAAAAGAAATGTAGCTTTCAGAATAATATCACTCACAATCCTAACTTTACAAGCTAAGGGCATTTTTTCCACGTGCTAAATTGCAGAATACAGATATCTGATTGGTTACAATAAGGGGGCGTTGAATAAGAGAGTAGAAAACATTTACTCTGCAAAGTGAGTTTTAACTTTACTAAATGAACTGCATTTACTTTAATTATTCACTGACGTGTATTCAAACAAAAAAAAAACATAACTTGGTATGAAAAGTGAACTCAGCTTTACTTTATTCTATAAGTGAACATTTCTAAACACTTTATAAAGTGACATTCTTTACTCCTTTCCTTAATTCAACCCCTTTTAGTTTTTTAAAAGGTTACAAGTAGACATATCATGAGAGATGTATAGAGTCTGCCAATGCCATCCTGTTCCTGAAATTGCAGTTGTCTGGCTTTAATACCTAAGAGTTGCAAACTTGGGTCATGCAAATTATACGTTTCAGAATTCCTTACCTGTATGGTTGTTTTTGGAAGCAACTCAAAGTATTAAAGCCAAAGGGAGCGATAACATAAACATTTTGGGAAGCAATGGCAGCCTACATAATTTTCTATGACAGGTGTATTAATATTTTATCAAAACTCTGAAAATGACCCAGAACAGGTCAATGAAATGGTGTGATTAAAAATCCCAAACCTTACCAAAAAAGGTCACCGCAAACCCTTCAACAACACAAGCCCAAGGTCCCAAGTAAAAGTAGCCTTTACTATTAGTGGCGATGCTGATTGTGCCACCAACAATGGACACCAAGAAGTCGGCCACAGACAAGTTGACAATGATATAGTTTAAAGGCTGTCTTAGCTGTTTAAACTTGACGGTGACAATTATGACAATGAAGTTCTCAACAATGGAAAAAGTCGTGATCAGGAACATGAGCGCTGTCAAAAGTTGAAAGTTCCAAGGCTCGACGGATTTCAAGGGACCTCGAAATGGACTCCACTCTGTAGAGGTCTCTGGGCTTGCCTGGAGGGAGTCATTCGTTGGCATCTTGACCGTATGAACTTCTTGATAAAGTCCTTTTAGAGAGGAAAAAGCTAGGAAACTTGGTTTTGACCGGCTTCAGCTAAAGCTCATCTTTCGCCCTCTAAGTGTTAACTTGCCAGTCATTTTTGCTTTTAAATTGTCAGTTAAGAAATGCAGACGGAGTGCAGAACAATATTGTCATAAGCAGGATCAATAAACTCCAGGGAAATTTGTGTTTCATGCACTCTGCTATATATACAAGTGCATGTGCCATTGATCCATGCATGCCTGTATGTCCAAGAGCTTTTGAAGCATTCCCTAGTAGGCTATCACACTCCAAGCAGCAGTGCTGAAAACATCACTAGATATTCCTGTTTTGTAGGAGAGCACAACACTAGGATCCCTCCCTGACAGAATGTAGAAAAGGAGTTAAGGGACCCTGCCTTCTTCAGCGAAGGGAGGGGATTAACTGAGACTGAGTTTTCTTAACTGCTCCGGCTAGGAAAGTGCCAGCGAATGACAAGAGTAGTCTCACATGATACAATAGTGTAAAACACCAGACTAAGCTTAATCCGCACACTGAATTCTATGGTGCAGGCAGCACAGGGAATAAAAAGCAGAATGTAACCAGCCCAATGAAATACTAAAACCTGATCAGTGTACATTTCATCTTGTTTTATTTGAAAGATTTATTTCAATTCCATCACTATAATGATTCATTTTGCCATAGTAAATAAACCTGTTTGCAGACAGAGCTCACTTTAGTTAAAAAAAAAAAACTTTAAAGCTAAATGGAATTTAGTTCTTTAAAGGACGTTATCATAAAGATATGTCATTTTGTAAATATAATTTGTTTTCACAAATTTTCCATACTTTTTTATACTCCAGCAACTGCTACACCTCAATTTTCAGGATAGGGGTACTGATAATGACAACAGCCAATTGTCACTATTTGGACTGGGCAGACACTGTACAGGTCAAGTAGACAGGGTCAGATGTCAGAAAAAAATGGGGCAAGACTCCCAGACAGATACATAGCTCTGTAGTCAAAAGATTGGCTCCTGGTGCTGGCAGAAAAGCATGCCCAATTCTTCATAAAGTATACAACAGAGATATTGTCCCTGATTTGTTAAAGCTCTCTAAGGCTGGAGAGAATACGCTTTCATCAATGAAGCTGGGTAATACAGCAAACCTGGAATGGATTTCCTAAAAGTCATTAGCTATTTGATAGCAAATGTTTTCAATCCTGGACCAGATCTCTTCCAGGTTTGCTGATGAAAGTGTATTCCCTCCAGCCTTGGAGAACTTTAATAAATCAGGGCCATGGTGATAGCATTGTTACCCTATATCAGGAAGTGCCTGGACAATGACTTTTATTGTATAATCACCAGGTATTGCTATAATTAAAGCTAAAGATATGAAATTATTGATTTTTTTACCATTAATCTTTTTAACATTTAACAAGTTCCGAAAATATATGTATAATAAATAAGCATGTGCTTAGGGCACCAGGGGAAGGGGGTGGAAGCCTCTTTTTTGCCTCCAACTCTTGAAATGTAATATAAAGTCAAAATTATTAATTTACATTGCGGCAGGTTCCAGTCAGAAAGGGTTAATAGGTGGTTTTGTCTACATGATGATGCTTTCAGTGTAAAATTCTCTTTATTCATCACTCTGATAGACAGATCCCATGTAGCCATGGCAGAAGCCCGGATGCCCTGTCAGTCTGACTGCTGATGCCAATCTCCCTGAAGCAAGTCTATGAGCCTTTCGCTGTGTGGGATTATTCCAAGAGCCCCAACAGCTGCATGTGATAGGGATAAGGTAAGGCTTTACTCCAAAAAACCCTCCGCAGACAGAGCAAGCAAGAACCCTTGTAGCGGGTTGCAGGGACCACTGCAAGAGAAAAAAAAAATTTGGGTTGGAGTTCAGCTTTAAACCGGCTTGCTAAATATATACGTTTTATGTAAATCCAATCACTGAAATATTTAACTTATACATAAAGATATTTTTTTTCAGTCATGTGGCTTGAATTCTTAAATTTTAATGAATTTAGCAGATTAAAAAAAAAATTCACTTTTTTGAAAGTAAGGATCTATATTCTATTTTTAGTTTTGTTTTTGATCATTCCTTTTATATCACAACATTTTCACCATTGTTTTCCTGTGTGTTTTGCATTTGCATTGCACTGTACTAGGTCTCTGCAGAAAAAAAATAACATGTTTAAACTGAATCGATTCTTGTATGCCTTTCTATGAGCCGGTGTTCCACAGATTGCTTGGCCGTACAAAGTGTTATTAAATGAAAAAACTTTTTCCGAAAGCTCTCTACTGAGAAAATTATACATTCACAAAATAAGTTTGTGGTGGAGCCAGAAAATACTGAAAAGTAGCAAAATGTTTGCGTAACGTTTCATTATCTTGAAGTGGCATAATAAATATGTGAAAAGGGTCTGTCATACTATCAAAGCCTGGTGATAATTTCCAGTTCCACATGGATCCAACTGATGTCAGGATTGTTCTAAGAAACACTGGACCATTTAGTTTTTCTACAACAACTAGCTTTTGTTTATGGAAGTTAATGGAGCATGACATTATCCACTATCCAACAATTCATTTTCTTTCTCCTTCCAACAACCCCAGGCAGACATTTAGGATTATACTTAAATAATGCCAACATTTTACTAGTAGTTTGCTTGCAGTGTATCCTTCCAGCCTGCAATTATCTACAATGAAAAAAGGAGGCATGCACAGGTTCAGTTTAGACCAAGTATACCATCTACTGAGTTTGGATTTTTGCCGTTTAGTGGTGTAATGAAGGCATTGTGGCAGCTTTGCCACCAAAGCTAAAGCCAGTAGTATGGAATAAAACTTTTCAGGTAAACAACCCTCTGACAGCAATGATTCACTCAGCTTCCACTGACTACTAGGGTTTGGGGCACTAAACCACTGAGTAGTATCCCAAAACCAGAACTACGCTGCCTGCCACTTGTAACAGCACACTAACCACCCTCTGTAACAAAGTCACTACAATGAATGCCAATGCACTGAATGGCACCACATGAACTGATAATAGACTTGTGTGCACTACACTGACCGCTATATGTAAATGGAGGCACTGCACTGACCACCAATTGAAGGGGAGGCACTACACTGACCGCCAATTGGAGGGAAGGCATTAACTGACCGCCAGTTGGAGAGGAGGCACTGCACTGACCACCGATTGGAGGGGAGGCACTGCACTGACCACCGATTGTAGGGGAGGCACTGCACTGACCACCAAATGGAGGGGAGGCACTGCACTGACCACCAAATGGAGGGGAGGCACTACACTGACTGCATATTGGAGGGGAGGCACTGCACTGACCACCGATTGGAGGGGAGGCACTGCACTGACCACCGATTTGAGGGGAGGCACTGCACTTACCACCAAATGGAGGGGAGGCACTACACTGACTGCATATTGCAGGGGAGGCATTACACTAACCGCAAATTGGAGGGGAGGCACTGCACTGACCACTGATTGCAGGGGAGGCATTACACTAACCGCAAATTGGAGGGGAGGCACTGCACTGACCACCGATTGGAGGGGAGGCACTGCACTGACCACCGATTGGAGGGGAGGGATTACACTGACCACCAATTGGAGGGGAGTCATTACACTGACCACCAATTGGAGGGGAGGCACTGCACTGGCCACCGATTGGAGGGGAGGCATTACACTAACCGCCAATTGGAGGGGAGGCACTGCACTGACCATCGGTTGGAGGTGAGGCAAAACACTAACCGCCGAATGTAGGGGAGGCGTTACACTGACTGCCAACTGGAGGGGAGGCAATACACTAACTGGCAAATGGAGGGGGGGCACTACACTAACCGCTAAATGGAGGGGAGGCACTACACTGACCACCGATTGGAGGGGAGGCATTACACTGACCGCTAATTGGAGGGGAGGCACTACACTAACCGCCAAATGGGGGGAGGCACTAAATTGACTGCAAAATGGAGGGGAGGCACTAAATTGACTGTCAATTGGAGAGGAGGCACTGCACTGACCACCGATTGGAGGGGAGGCATTACACTGACCGCCAACTGGAGGGGAGACACTACACTGACTGCCAATTGGAGGGGAGGCAATACACTAACCACCCATTTGAGGGGAGGCTTTGCACTGACCACCCATTGGAGGGAAGCATTACACTGACTGCCAAATTAAAGGGAGGCACCAATAACCACCAGTGTTACAAGATTCACTGTTTAGACTGACAGTATAACTGGGAACGCCACACCAGCTGTCTTTGTAACAGAGAAAAACTGACTGGCAATGTAACAGGGGGCACTACATACACAATACTGGCCACCATTAAAATGGAAGGTAATTTACTGACCACAAAGGTAAACAGAGGCACTACATGGGCTACCAGTGTGATATAAGAGCACAATATTAACCGATAGGGTGAGAAGGGCACTACACACATTACTGGGTCACTATACCAACCTCTAGTGCAGTGTTTCTCAACCAGGTCCTGTGAAACAATGAGGTTCATTGAACAATGAGCTACGTGTGTCTCTATGGTCAGTTTAAGTAATACCAAAGATGTTTTTGGCTATATGTAAGGATCAGCAAAGTAAGAGACATTCCTCATACTAACCACTGTGCTAATGACCGGTGACCTCTGAATACAATACCTATAGCAGAGGCTCACTGAAGACCGAAAGTTGTTTCAAGGACAGCAACCAGGTAACTACATTAACTAATAATAATACAGAGGCACTACATTGACCTACAGTGAGACATAAATTTCGCAGACTATATGTGTAACTTCATGTCCTGTATGATAGGACACTCATTGACCACCAATGAAGACGGAATGTAGGTATCTCTTATACCAGGTATGCCTTTGTCACCCTTGTCCGCCTTGGGTGTCTGCCCTTATCAGTAGTAGGTAATTATCTTCTACCTTTACTAGCCCTAGCTTGGGACTGACTATGATGGGGCCATTACAATGTAGGCTATTTTGGGAGCAGACAATAGCAGGAACAGTTTAATGCTTTTGGTAAATTCTTGCCAACAAACTGTTATAAAAGGGTAAAATAAAGTTGTTCCGTGAGACCTAAATGTAAACACTTCACGTTTCCCAACAATGAACCTTTCAAGACATTACACAGGCATAAAGCAACAAGACAGATAATAAGTATTTTATCACAAACTGATTGTTTTCATGTTCTGGGTTACAATACTAAATTTAGCAAAAAGATAGAGTTGGGTTTAAAATGCAATCTGTACATAGTAATGAGCACATGCACACGTGTTATTTTGTACTCATGGTTACAACAGTAACATTTTTTTGGTAAATTACATCATTTTATTAACAATAAATTACTTTAAATGGGCATTTAATACAGGTCCTTTCTGTGCTTCACTGGGGATGATTTACAAAAAAATGCGTGTAAGATCGGCAGCTGAAATGTTTGCCTGTCTGATTCATTAGCATGCAATCTTACCGACAAGCCTTGCATACACAGCTATTCATAAATGAGTATCCAAATGATAATATGATAGCATACTGTATAGGCATCAGCTGTGTCGCATGCAGATTTCTCTTCTTCGCTAATATAAACTAATAGAAGATTTTATACAAATAAGTAATTAGTCTGAACTGTGTTACCTGTGCTGAGGTGACCTGTGCCTGTAGATATTTCCAGTAGCTATACATTTTTTTTTTGCATTGTTGAACAAGTATATTTTTCTCATTAATATGTTTTTTTTGTATCATTTTAAGCAGATTTCAGGTGGAATCAGGACAGTTGTTACTTTAATACTTTCCCATTGTGTACTGTGCATTAGTTCAATACTTTTTTTTAGGTAAAAGGACAAAACACATTATTAGTAATCTAGGGCTCTTGGGTGGCTTATTAAAAAAAGGGTGGGGTCTCCCTTAATTTAAAAAAAAACTTGACCCTTAAATAGGTAGGGGACCATTCTTGATAGAAAAACAGGCAGAAAGCAAATGCACCCTCTCCTATCAATAAATTGTCCTCTGAAATCTGTTTTTCCCAAAAGTGAAGGGAGCCAAATGTGTGTAGCCACCCTCCAGATGCTAAAAAAACGACCTACCTGCCTGCTCCCTGTAGTGGTAAGTCCCAGCTATGGATGGGAGGGCCTCTTCCCCACAATTTTGTAAGTGATTGTTGTAAGTGAGTTGTTGTCTGTGGGTGGGGGTTCTATGGAATTTGGAAACCCCTTTAGTGACGTGTCCCCAGATATCGGAGTACAGGGGCACTAAAGCACCAATGAGATTTAGAAGAATATCTTTTTTGATCTTTTCTTTACTAATATTTATGTATGCAGCATCCAGTGATGTGTAAACTGTCCCTCCTGTGTCTTCATCACTGTTTTCGCTGTCTCTTGCCGCACTGTGCACATTGCTAAGTTTCTTGGGCGATCCTACCTGGCTGCACATCTCCCTATCAGTTTTGTTCAGCCAGGTCACTTTAGGACAAGCTGTCATCAGCTGCCACCTGTGATTGGCTGAAAGGATCAAAATAGTTATGACATAAGTTCTTTCAGCTTTTCATAAGAGGTAGCTTGTCATAAAGTGGTCGCCAACCTTTTGAACCTCACCGACCAATAAATTTACAGATTCTGGACCGTGCATGCGGGGAGAGCCATGTGCCACTCAAAGGGGAGGAAACTTCCCCCAGAGTGATGTCATGATGCCAGAACCCGCTCACTCACCAGCTCGGACCTGCGATGGGAGAGTGGGCAGGATGTGTCCCAACCTGCCCACCGCCCTTAGCCTGCGTAAGGGGGAAATGATCCGCAACTCTGGCCGGTGTGCCCGCTAGCAGGGTCTTTCTCCGGACCGTCTTAAAAAAAATTAAAAAAAATTTTTTTTTTAAATAAATCGCACCAAAAAAAAATACAGCATTTTTAATAAGTCATACAATAATACATTTGCATTGTGATGTTAATTAACCTCTTGATTGCTAAAAAAATGTGTTCATTCTTTTACCTAAAATATGTGTTTTGTCCCTTTATCTATAAAATTTGCTACACCAATGCACCATTGGGCATAAATTACAGGGAGAGGTGTCCCCGGGGTCACAAGGTCTGATTCTATCTGAATGCTTCTTGAATTTAAAATAAAACACACACACACGGGCCAGTTTTACACATATTAATTAAACCTTTGAATGAAATCAGAAAACAAGGCAAATTGAAATCAAATTTCCTGATTTGACCATTTCTTCTTCTGTTAAATGTTTAGAAGATGAGAGAGCAAGCTGTGCATATGTCCCTGTGTCTTTCACATTACACTTTTTGAATAACCATGTCATATAGTAAAATTTTGGCAGTCTGCTTTTTTTTTGGAAGAGGGTGTACTGTAAGTAAAGGATTCTGGTCATTTTGGTCAATTACTTGGCTTAGGCTTCAGTTGTTCATGTGGATGAATGACAGCTCACACTTTAATTTGATTTTGTTTTTCATTCCCATACTTTATTCATTTTGTTGTATTGTTGGTTTACAGAACTCCCCAGTTAATTTGATGTAGTATTATAAGCTTGGTCTTGTTGCAATCTCCCCTGTATTGGCTGCTCTTCCACAATCTCCCTATACTGTGCTATACACTCAGCAATCTACCAGTTGGTGCAACCTGTTAGAATATTAATGGAATTTCTATGCCTCTTACCTTTCCTGCATATTCACTTACACACATGG
>NC_092867.1:20347190-20352387 GCF_032062135.1 Pyxicephalus adspersus | reverse complement strand
ATATATATATATATATATATATACCAAAAATTAAAATACTGTAAAATCACATTAAAATCTAACTTTTGAAATCTAATTTTTACTTTACATAAAAACATAGACAACCCTTTAATATACATTGAAAATTGTATTTGTTTTTTAAGTGCAACATCTGGGATACCTGTGTCACGCTCATGGATGGGCCTTCAGAAGGAGCCCTTTATTTATTGGTGCGAGATTGGTAATGTACGAAGAAGAACCTGAAAAAAGAGAGAAAAAGATGGTGGCGCCGGGCTGGAGAAGGATGCTGGGACGACACAGGACCTAGTCGAAGAAACCTCCCTAAGGATCGACAGATCTGCAGGAATAAAGGTAAGTGTGTTTTTTCATTTTGACTTAAGTTCAGCTTTAACTCCTCTGGTGGTCTAAATAATGAGTATTTTTAAATGTAAAAGCTGTACATTTAAAAATACACCTTTTAAATTTCCCACTTGGTCCCACCTTCCAGCCCCACGGTCTCGCCCTCTAGCCCAAGGCTGGCAAGCAGGTCCCCGGTATCTGCGTCCCCTGGCCTCGTGTCCCCAACATTCACATTCAGGGACGCAGATGCTGGCCGGGCATAGCCAAGCAGGACTTTAGACCTCCCTGGCTATTCCCCCCCGAGTATGGCTTGGAGTTACTGTTTTTGGCACGCTGAGCCACAGTCAGGAATACCTCCAGGAAGGTTAATATTTATATTTAACCCTTCAGGAAATGAGTCAGGGGTTTTATGTACCCCTGTACTCATTTCCCAGTGTGGGGGGGACAAAGATCTGAGAGTCCCCTTAATAAATTTAATATTAAGTAAATATTAATACATAAATTTTATTTTTTTTTTAATTATTATTAAATTTAATAATACATTAATAAATTTATTTTCATCCCTTTACTTCCAGATTTTAAAGTCCTGCTAAAAACACTTATATAGCTCCATTGTTTTCAAAGAAAGCTTTTATTATAAGTGTTAAAACGACTGCAAACGTGTGAAAATTGATATAAGCGCCTCCATTGATATTATTAGGGGCTTGTAGTGATATTTTTAAGCATTTATAAATGCACAAAAAAGTCTGCTCTTTATTCCCTATAAATTTCCCCAAAGACTATGAATGAGATGAGGACCAGGTACAAAAATATTGACTAAGGAATAGAAATATGACACAATTTACTTGCTAATGATATGTACTTATTTTCATTCCTATAACCTCCAAAATAATTAATCCCATAATATGTCAACTCCATCCTGAATTCGTAAAAAAATTCAAATTTCACAGATTCAGTACTTTTTTTACACCAGAGAAATCAAACAGATTGAAAGTACAAAAGATAAGATAGTTGAAAACAATACAATAATTGTGCTATACTTATTTCCAAAACTATTGTCCAAAAAGTAAAATCAAAAAAGAAGTACATGTTTATACTGATTTCCCCTGGTTCAATACATTTCTGTCTGCAATCTTTATCATAAAGCATGATTTGAAATAGACAGTGGTAGCATGTATTCATGAACGGTGTATGCGAGTTCACTAAATCCCTCATCTTTTGTAGCTCGGTAGCAGTGCATCTCCCAAAGGAGGTAAACAATGCTGAAGAAAAGAATCCTGACACTGGAGGGTTCTAAGAGAAGTGACACAGCTAGGAAGGAGTTTGTATAAGGATACTAAAAGATGAACTTGGCGAATAGTTCAGTACGATGAAGATCTATGCACATTGTGCAATACGTATATAAACCGCCTTCCATGCCGAAATAATTCTGATGTTCTACAGCCTTCCTTGTGAACACAGATTCATGGGGTGATTGTATGACTAGGTTTGTAGCCACTCACCCCCTTTATCCCCGAACCAGTAAAGTCAAGTGTTTGCTATGACCTGCCTACTGCCAGGTAACGTGGGGTCACCCAGTGTCCAGAATCTAAGCAACACCTGGCTTTTGCCAGAGCAAATGGGCCAGTATTTCCAGTGACTACAGAACTTTTTGCTGCAAGATTCCATCAGCTCATACACCACAGGGTCGCCAAACCAAAGGATGGACTAGTACCAGTAGGCTCCAGTGTAGACAGACGTTGTTGTCATGAAATGCAACACAAGCAAGGTGATGTGAGTATATAAGCATAAGGTTGTGGCAGTGTTGGTAAGCAGCCATAACCGTGAACAAGTGCTAATACCTGAAGCTTGTGTGCCACCCAAAACCCTCATTTCTCTCAAAATTTTATCCTGCAATGCCAAGAACCACAATATAGGTGCCCACTGCATTCAGGTGAACCCCATCCTCCCTGCAAACACTGCTAGAAATCACCTTTGAAATCCTCATAGCATATTAACCAACCCAACATGGGACCGACTCACTTCCTTTTAATTTACTTTTATGCATGCCTTTATTTAAACGTTGCAAGTACCAGCATGTCCAGACCACTATATGTGACCAAACCAGAATCCTCCCCAACCCCCACTGGGCCGCCTGAGTAGCTGCCTAAATCTAGACGCAAAAAGTTGAGTACTCAAATTGGATTCACCCCCTCAGCCCTTAGGCGCTTCTGGGACACTTCCAAGGAATCATGATAAGGTCAAGCTGCTTTTGTGCATTTTGAAGTAGGCCAGCCACCACTGACCTTACCCGAGTAAATTCTACCATCCTAAACTAGACAAACCTCAAGTAACTGCAATGGGCACAGGTCTCCAACCGATCAGGTTTTGGTTGCAAGTGAAGTTTTTGGAAATCATTAACTTGTGCATCTTCCTGAAAGAGGCCATCGTCCTACTAATCACTGGGCTTAACGGTTTGCTAATGCGCAGTGCCACGGTAAAAGCAGTCCCAAATAACCAGACTTTGTGGCCTGAGGAGTAGACAGCCCACAAATGTCCCAAAAAAAAAAAGCTAATGAGGACATGACCAAGTGCTTCTTATCCTGACATGCAAGAGTTGTTTGATAAACTGGCAGCGCCTACCACATGACAAAATTGTTTCATAACATTTAGTACTCTAACAGCTTAAATTTGAAAACCAATCCTGTGGTTTACCGCAGACATCAAACCCCTCCC
This sequence comes from Pyxicephalus adspersus, assembly GCF_032062135.1. NCBI lineage: Eukaryota > Metazoa > Chordata > Amphibia > Anura > Pyxicephalidae > Pyxicephalus > Pyxicephalus adspersus. Next base: position 20,349,333 of record NC_092867.1, on the reverse strand, counting down.
CCCCCCCACACACACACTTGAGGATGTGTTTAGCTGTGGCGGGGATTTGGGTCTTTTGGAAGGTGGGAAAGGTGAGGCTGTAACATAACGTAACATATTGTAACTGAGTGGGGATCAAGTGAGGATGAAAAACATTGCAGTTTTGTGCACAGTAGGCATGCAGAGGTATATATGTATTATTTTGCTCCATATAAACTCACCTTGAGTATAACCTTCAAGTGCAAAAATACCAACAAAATTTTTTGACTACTTCTGCAATATTTTTCTCTATAAAGGCAACTGAACAGCAAGCAGAAAAGAACTGAGAAGGAGTACCAAACAATGGTCATTCAGAGGTGATGTGTTGTGCATGATGGGACAGAGAGAGTTATCTGGTATGAGGATTGTGTTCTGCTTGGGGGTTTCAAAGGGGGTGCAGGGGCCTGCTAGTGATGCCACAAGAGTTATGGTTGCTGATCTGGGTGCAGTGAAGAAGGTTGGTATTGGGGAGGTATTTGAGGGTGACTTGGATTTGGATAGGGCACTAATGAGGGATGGGAGGAGCGCTTATTCCATGTATGTATTTTATTTGACTGCTGGCATTTGGGATCTTAGCTAGTGTTATTGGGGTGCTGGAGCACTATTCTGTCTTTTGCTATTTTGGCCATACCTAGAAGGTGTGTATAGTTTATGGGGAGACAACTTGGCTGTGGTATATTGATCATTTGAGCAAAGTAGGTGGGTACTTTGTAGTGTGACCACCAAGATATTGGATTGTGTATGTTTGTTATTGTTGGGCAGCTTGTGTGATTAATTTTTTAAGGGGGGAAGAGGTCCTCCAAAGAGGATTGCTGGCTAGGAAAAAGGCTTATGTAGGCTGTTTAATGAGGAATCCTGTAAAATCAGAGATGACCTGTTGGTTCAGGCACTTACCGTATGTACTGGGTACAGAGGTTCACATAGACTGGTCTGTTGCCTTAGTCATAGAGTTGTGTCAAGTGATGTTCTGTACTTCAAAGGGGAAAGACACTGGTGGTAGTTGAAATTATGTAGCCTTTCCTAAGATGATATCTGGATAGGGTATGCAAGGATTCTGGCAGAGTGTTTTTGGGTGGGCTTTAGGATACATTATGTAATGTTTGTTCCTCCATAGGTGCCTTGCAATTTTAAATTGGTATTGTGGTATCCTGAGGCATTGATAGAAATAACTGGGTAAGGGTGCTGGGCCGGATGAGTGATCCCTTTCCCTCTCAGCCTGTGTGTAATTTGGTGGTCTTCATCTCCTGTGCCTTGTCCAAGTAGTTTAGTACTTTTTGCGGAATGGGTGGTAATGGAATTGACAGAGGTGCAATCTATTCAGTATTTTGATAACTTTTATGCATCCGCCTGTCACAAAGTTCAGCTTGCAGGTTTGCTGATTTTTTTTTTTTTTGGTGGGGGATTGCCCCAGTGACTGGCAGCACTGAGGGTCCTACCACTTCCTCAGTTTTCCTAAGAACTGAAGTTGACTGGATACCCATGGTGAGCATCACCTACAACTCCCAATGCCTTACCACCAAACCAACTTTTATGCATGTGCTATTCAGCTTGTCTGGCCCACTAGGTCTGACCAAACCACCAAAAGCTCTCTGGATGGTTGCTGGCACAAATCCCCGCCTCACACGTGCAGCTCCAAAATATCAGGTGGTCTGTCCAACCGGGCAAACCTGATGAATTCAGCCACAATCCTATGCCACATCATCACTGGAGCTCTAATCCAGTGCACAAAGACCACCACCCAAGATACTGCCATTAGGCCACACAGCCACTCCCCTTGTGCCACAGTAAACTTAAGAATGCCCTAAAATCCAAAGATTGCACATCACCTAGAAACAAAATCATTACCGCCAAGTTTGGCTGAGGAGGGTTTGACAACTGAGCCCCCAACTCCGCTTTCTTACGCAACTTTTCTCTCATCACCTCTGAATTGCTCAACTTCAAATTCAGCGCCTGGTTTGGAATCTTGTCCCAGAGGCATAAAATGCAGAACCCCACCTTAAACCCCTCCTCCAACAAACAGGCCTCCCCTTGGACTGGATAACTACTCAAAGGCTGCATCCTTGCGAGGTTCACTGGTGTTCTCCCTTTTTCCAGTGATGTCTCCAGAAAGTCCCCTACTTGATGG
>NC_092867.1:20320140-20346846 GCF_032062135.1 Pyxicephalus adspersus | reverse complement strand
TTGCCTCCCAACCAGCACCTTGGCGCCCAAACCACACCCACAAGCAGTGTTGCAGGTTGGCCTTTGCAACATAAGACAGACGTTTTTATAAAAAGTCATAAAAAGTCTTTTTAAAGGCATTGAAGTGCAAACAACACAAAGCACAAAGATTAGGCTGTGTGATGATAACAGTGCTGAGCGTAGCTCCTGGTGTTTATCTAAACAATCTTGTATTCTGGCTGTCAACAACTTCATCAGCTAAATGTCTTTTATTAGCTTATGGATGCGCGGTACAGTGCCGGTCTGCTGGTCCGAAAAGGTTGGCGACCACTGACCTTAAAACCCTTTAAAGCTTGGTCCCGGATTTGCCATATTTCCAGTGAATTGAATTGGTCTGCTCTAACGCTCCTTGTTTATGCATATATGAGTGAGATGGTGATGTACCTGTACCTCCACTTGCCGGTCCATCTACATGGGCCACATAAATGGAAGGGGGGTGGGGAGTAGTGCAACTCTACCTTTAGTGAGTGTGTGAACAAAATGATGAAATTGAAGATTGGAAAAGAAAAATGTTCACAGGTTTTTTTTTTGTTTTTACACATTCCATTTGCCAATAATTTGGAATATTTGCCTGTAATATCAAGATTTCAAGTTTATTGATAATGCTTCCATTTTTGTGGAATTGATTTTGTATCCTGATAATCTTTTTTTTTTAACACAATCACTTTATTTCAGCGGCTCAAAAGTAGTTGAACAATTTAAACATGTTGTCTGTTCACAGCAAAATCTTCCATATACAAGCACTCCCCCCCTTAAATCAACCCTAGGCCTTTTATCTGCTTAATTGATAATGACATAACGTAGGAATTGCCCACAGCCCAGCTGTGGGCAATTATATTGCCCAGCCCATTAAATAGCCTTTCAATTGTCCAAATACTTCTGAGCCCCTGAAATGAAGTGATTGTGTAAAAAAAGGCTTTAGTTCCTCACATTTTTATGCAATCTTTTTGTTCGAACCCCGAATTAAGGTGGTTTCATTAAAAATGAATTGTGGTACAAAATTAGAAAAAAGTTTTCTCTGTCAAAATATTTATGGACCTAACTGTATACATAATTTTTAGCATTTTTGCACTTGAAGGTTTTACTCAAGGAATGTCTGTAGAGGGATATAGAATGCCTACTGTGCACCCAGCAACAATGTCACTTACATCCATCTCACTGCATATAAAAAATAAATAAATAAATACATTTATATATTTTTATAATATTACATTAGTCCACAAACATCTAACCTCTTCTATAACGTTGTAACCACTGTCATTTATTTAAAATTTTTAAAATGAACAGTAAATCATATACTCAAATTTTACTCTAAATGTTTTATTAGTCTTTGAACAATTCATGTTCTATTTAGCTTAATTCTCCTTGGTGAAGTTTTATTTCCTCTTCCTTTAACTTATTCTATCCATTAATATATTTAATAATACATTTCTTTAAATTCCCTTTGAAGTAAAAGGCTATCCATTAAAGTAATGCACTATGCTTTCCAGGTATGTTAAAGGAATGGTATGTTTTTTTTCAAATTTTACTTTCCTTAGCCTGAGTACACAATTCAGAGAAGTTCAAACTTTTGAACATTTTCAATCCTTGCTGAACACAAGTATGGAAACATGAATAAGTAATCTGTTCTTGTTTTGATTAACACATGACTTCACTGAACATGTAAGCATGACAAGATCTGTTTGCTCCAACTCAAATCCATTTTCATCAATCAAGTAATAATAGATCAGTTTTCTACCACTAACTAGTATTCCTAAAACTGTAACAGTAAATTTAAGACTTCCTAGAACATTCCTAGATCACAACCTAACCATGTATTCGCCTAAAAACCCACAAGTTTCCTAGCAGACACAAAATCATTGGGTAGTCTACCTAAAAGACCTAATTGAGTTATTCCACTTTGGAAAGCCTATTAAAATATTTTTTGCATTTCTAAACAGATCCTTGACACTTTTCTTTAGTATCTATCAAAGCCAGTGCTGCATTTTGTAAATGTATTATGGAAGGTTCAACAACTGAATCTGTATTTATTATAATTTTCTCCAATATTAGATTTAGGCTTTGAATTTTATTTCTTTACTTTCAGTAAAACTTAAGTGTCAAGATTATATTTTAATGTTTTATCCATAGCAATTGTTATGTTTCCCAAATATAGTTTATGTATAAATGATACCTGCAGTTTTCTATACTGGCTTGTAAATCATGTCCCTGTGGAGACATTATAACACAACATCATTGTCAAAGAATACCTTAATATTGCATCTTCTATATAAGGTGACTTCCTTGGAGATAATTCAAATTTATGATTGTTGTCACCGATTCACAACATTGAAAACTGGGAAAGGGAAAAAAATGCCCTTATAATAAAGACTTCTTTTATAGACGTTTACGCCCCCCCTCCCCCATTTTATTACTTTGATAGGCATCCAAGCATCTTCTGGTGTTAGGATTTGAATTTTGATTTAATGTAATCATTCCTGCAAAAAAAAAAATACAGTATATTTTTTATAAAATTTTGGTACATAACGTTTGAATTGGTAAACATGTACCTACATTTTCTTCTGCCCCCATACATTTTTAACTGAATCAAGTGTTCTCTTTAATTTCATCCTTATTAAGAATCTCAAAAGGGACCTTCCCCAATTACTTTGCTATGGCCTACTTTTTCATAATTTCCTAATTTCAATTGCTCCTTTAACAAATTTAGAATATGGTGGAAGCTTCTTTTGCATCAGCATTGCAAGATTGTATGCATGTTTTCCTGACAATTGTTACTAGTTTATCTAGTCATCTACTCAAATGGAGGATACCAAGTTGCATAAGTTTATACTATGGTATTGTGTCTACCCAGGTGTCATCATGGCTGAATGACTTCTGATGGATTTGGATTGGTTCCAATGGTTCAGTGCACTTACAGGACCACTATGGCTAAAATAAGTTTTGATATCAGTGTTTGTGGGTACAAGTACTGTGACATGTATGCAGTGAGTAAGTTCAGATCTAATATTATTATATTGCTTTAAGACCTTCCCACATTTAGCTACAGCATGCTACTTGCCCAACTATCAAAATAAATTTTCCTGCATTGCAATAAAATCATAAAGAAATAATAAAACACAATTAATTATCCCTCTGAAAGGGTGGCTTCTACTCAAACCAATTGAGGAAGTGATAAAGTTTGAATTAGATTGGTTTCTCAGGAACAGGGATTGTTCCGGTTCCTTTATACTGCCACGATTCTCCGTTTTGTGTTTGAGGACATTCAGACTCACTCAACCCCAGAAGACTGGGAAAAAGAATAAAAAGCATCATAAGCCAGCCCCTGCAGTGACATCCATACAGTAACCGGTTTTCACTGTGAATTCATGCAGAAAGTAATTTTAACATGGCACCAAAATGTCCATCAGTTAAGAAGCAAACAAAGTTCAAAGTTCAAACAAGTAGAAATAATTACCATAAATACTCAAGTATAAACCAACACTCTGACCTGAAATTACTGTTAGAAAAACAGCTTCAGTTTTTACGGAGGTGGCATGTCCTGAAACTGCATGGATCTCTGGTTTGGATGAATCAGGGTGTCAAAGACAAGTTGTTTGTAACACTTCACATAAGGACACTTTGCCATCTACCCAGGGGTGTAGTGGGGCGGGCACGGGTGGGAACGCTGTGCCCTGTGTTTTTTCGGGAGTTGGCATGCAAGCCCACTCCTTTTTTTTTTTTTTTTTTTTTTACAGTCTTTGGTGGTCCGCTGCTCTGGCTGGTCCACGACTCTGGCCGGTCTGCCTACCCGTCCCCCAGGAGAGGGAACCCGCTAGGGCCAGAGCCAGAGACCATATCCCCCATACTAATCGCAGGCTCCAGGTGGGATCTCCAGTGTCTCTAGAGTGGGCGGGGTCTGGTATCATGACATCACCCTGAGGGAGGTGTCTTCCCCTTTGAGTGACAGGGGTGTACCGTGCCCCCTCATTTTTTTGTGACTACACCCCTGCATCTACCTGGGAGCAACAATACACAATCAATTAGGAGCAAATTACTCATTAAAACCCAACTTAAAAAGCACAAAATACCTTCAACTGCAAAAGATGGGGGGGTAGAAGGAGATCAAAAAAAGACATCATGATTGAAATCATCATAACAACCGACACTTTTCAGGGATTTACATCAGAAAATGATGGAAGTATACGTTTCTGAGACAATTTCCTATAAGGCACTCTTTTGAGAAATATCCTCCAGTTTCTGGTTTTGTTTCAACGACAGGAAGTAAAGTGACATATCCTTAAATTTCAGTAAGTAGATGTATAAACTTTTGTGTCCAAGGATAGAAATTCATGATCTCCATATCCAAGTCTTTTTAATGTTTAGGAAACTTGAGATCAAATACAGACACAGATTACCTCAGACACGTAAGGTGCATCAATCTCTTTAGCAAGGACTGCAAACACCTAAACCTTACCTTTTCATCCAACTACATCAACATTTATAAAACAGTAAAAAAAAAAAAAAAAAAAAGGTAAAGCCAATAGCAGGTAAAGCATTAGTGTACCCTTGGAGAAGCATTGTCTTATGACAAGCCTACGGAATGCCTGCACCTCTCCTTTTCTCTATATCATATAGGAGAGAGTTTCTGGATTCCCCAGCAAGAGCAGAAAACCAATAAGAATAATCAAAACTAAAACTTTATCTGAGCGGGCGGTGGGGGGGGTTATATTTTGCACTTATTACAGATAACAATTTCAATGATTTTTTTAAACAGACTGAAAGGAACCAATTTGTACCCACAAAAATTAAAGAGAACCCTTTTCAAAACTTTTCTTCGCATAGAATTTAGAGGTGCATTTGTGAGTAGCAGGTATAAGTTATGTATAAGAAATGCCAGACAGAACCCAGAAAGAACCCATCATCTGGGGTGGAAGATTCTACTTAATAAAAATTTGGTCTGGTAGTCGTGATCAGAAAGTATACCATCGCCAGAATGGAAAATTACCAGAAAACATCTCCATACAACCATTATAACAAAGAAACATGATAGAATTCCTTTAATAAAACTAGTTCACAATATATAGGAACTAAAAGAATGCCATTTTAATAGTATCCAGTCACCCAAAAAAACCCTTATCCTGTAAATAAAATAAAAATGCCAGCTCTTTCAGATGTCTTACAAACTACTGAGCATAGCGCACGAACCGGGAATTAACATTAAGAAGTATGTTCCTGTAACATGCAGACGGCTGTCTTTTGATCCTTGGGTGTTATTCAAACCCATTAAAAGAAAAGCTTCCAAATAAGAAGCATTTTTTCAGTGTATTACTTATGATGAGTTTCATCACTCGCAGTAAAAAAAACTTTATTATAGGTTATTATGTGTATTTTCAGAATGTCTCCCCTTAGTTTATTAAGTTAGCAGACAATAGTTGGAATATTTTGATAAAACTCTGTATGAATTAAAGAAGTGATCAGACAGACTTTGAGAAATCTTTAACATTACAAATAACCAGTCTGGTTAAACGTGACTAACTACTTATAGCCATATTATATATTATATACCATTGACCTGTATAAATGAAAACCTTCAGACATTGTACGGGAGGCAAGAGCCAAGCTTTGTACCTACTCATAAAATAAATGTATTTATATTGCTAGCCCTACCGCACAATGATCATTATGGTCTCTATTTTTAAAATAGGAAATCTTACATTCCCTGCATTTTTTTTCCTAAGACTAAACACCATTATCAGCGAATATCTACTGACTTTGCTAGAAATGCAATGCCCTTGCAAGCAACTGTATCTAAAAGACAATGGTAAACTTTCACTGTTTAACACCATTTTTCTTCCAGATTTTCCCCCTATGTATTGAAAATTGAGGAGGGAGATCTGTTTGAAGCCCAACCTGTGCGGCAATAATGTTTGTCTCCACAGTGGAAGATCAAGCATAGCCTTCCATGTACATACAATATGTTATTCAAAGAATTAGGTGAAAATAAGGGAAATATATTTGGGGGAATAGAAAGCTGCAACATATTATTTTAGATACACATTAACCATAATCAAGACTGCAGTTTTGCCATTGCAAATGTCTGATCTTTAGTGAATGAGCCTCAGCCCACAAAGCATACAGAACTCAGCCTGCTGTACTGACTGCAGATAGAATCATACACCATGTGTGGTTCTAGGCATAATCTGTCACAAGATGAGCAAACTTTTTAACATTGAGGAACCCGTTAAATAATTTTCATTCTTCATGGAACCCCTGCTATATTTAGTATATCCATCAGCTTGATTGTCAATGGTAAGAATGCCTCTTACAATATTGGCTAGTGGGAAGAACTCCACGCCAAAAAGATCGTTCATGTCATCTAAACTTGTCCCAGAGGAAAAAATGGTTTAAAGGAACCCAAAGCAACTTCTGGAGGAGCCCAAGGGTTTCACAACCCTGGTTGAGAAACACTGATGGAGAATGACAGATAATCACCCAGAATTGCATTTAATGTGTAACATTTTTTTGGACAAAGGTAGAAAGGGTTAAAACTCCAACTGTGGTCCTGCTGATTCTACTGTCCTGAAGATGCAAAAAGTAAATCTCCCTAAAGTGAGATGAATTCTCATCAGAAGATTGTCTGATTGAGACATATATCAGGCTGTTCTAAAAACCTGGCCTGTATAACAGAGAGATAGGAAGGCTCATCCAGATCCCGTAAGAAAACTAACCAAACAGCAACTGCTGCCAAACAAAACTTTCCACACTCCTTCAGGCAACTTTTTTTATGCAGAGCCATGACCTAAAGGGGGGAATATATCTGTCAATCTGGACAATTCATTTATATTGCAATATTTGGTGAGCCGGGATCATTGTACAACACAGGACACAGCCATACAGTAAAAAAAGGATATATAATAAACACATATGGCTTCCATCAGTGTAAATGACACAAACTTTGCATTACTTCAGCAAAAAAGTGAAATCACCAGCAAATCAGTCTAGCAAAGAAATGGTCCCAATCTCAGGGTTTGTAGTCTCCACTGCAGGGATGCCTTCTACCTCAGGCCGGTCACCAGGCTCCAGCTCCATCCCCACTCAGAAACATATTCCCTTTTTTTAATGGCAAGCCAAAAGAGGGATGGAGTGTCTGGCCCACCCATTCCTACCAGAGGTTGCAGTACATGTCAAAGGGTCAAGCCCATTTTCAAAGTTATTCTCATTTGACTTTGACAAAGCTATACTTCGCTGTCCACATTGCTCCTAATATCAAACAATTTTAGGTAAACTTCACATGGAAATATTGGTATTGGCTTCCACTTCAGCAGTTTCATTATACACATGGGGCAGACCAGGAACCTCTTTTCACTTATGGTTGGTAAGACTGATTTAGTTTACCTCCATCCATGCTCTCCCATCTACTTGTGGAGTTTCTGGTAGCTTAGGCTGCTTTTTCTACTTTGGGTTTAAACCATTTACCTATAGCCCAGGTGTTGCTATAGGCTATTCAGCTACCTGTTCTCCACTATTAATACTGTGTCATCAGCACACCTCATAATTTCAACATTTGTCATAAATTGAATAAATTAATTAACTAAAATAAATTTAAAAAAAAACTGCTCTGTAGGATAGCCTCTTCATCTGCAGATCCCCAGTTTACCCGTTTATAGTCCACTGTACCAACATGGTCTCAAGACAATCACAGTCTATTCTTCATCATGGGATGTTCAAATAAATGTCAATAAAAAGGGGTGAAGTGGTGATGTGCCTGAACATTACTTTTTCAGGTTCTGTAGCCCCTCTAGTACATCACTGGGTACACTGGCTTTTACAACTGCCCTATCCATGTCATACTTAACTTATCCCATTCATGCGCTGAACGTTTGGTAAAGTGGACTGTCCTACCAGTTCATTTGGTTTGCACTTGTTTTCCTCAGTAAGTTTCTTGTCCATGCTCAATTTGTAGTCTCCAGTCTTGCTTGTACTGGTTTCTATTGTGCAGCCATGGTCTGTTGTAGCTTCTTTGCAGTCTTTGCCATCTACCACACTAACTCGCCCATTGTCAACAGTACACCAGCCCTTTTAACATTAGTCAGCAACCTTTAAAAACAGTGTTTTCCTACTGTAACTGCTTACCCCCATCCAAAATCCATCACACAGGGCACAGGCATACAGTGCAAAAGAGTGATTACTTTTCACAATGGAATAGCTTTCATCAGCATACAGGACAAGGAAATGTTGATTCTTCTTAGAAATAAGTGATAACATAATACCAGCAACAAAACACAGTTCATGAAGAACAATTGCTTTCTGACTCAGACCATCTCCCTGAACCACAACTGATTTTCATACTCCAACTCCATCCCCATCCAGAAACAAATTCCCTTTTATTATAGCTAGCCAAGTGCTTCAGAGCCGTCTCCAAATCTTGACCCACTCATTCCTTCCAAGAAACCTCGGGCCCGTATTCCAAATAAATAGCTGAGAGTCTGCATCGCCATCTTTATCAACAGCCTTATCCAGGCCCTTTAATTCCTCTCCCAGGTAAAATAGAGGAGGTGGCTCCAAAATACTCCCTACATTTATCCTCACATACCTCACAATGCTACAAGATATATATAAATATAAACACATAAATTTAGACACATAGGAAAACAGACAAAAAAATAGGGAAAATGTGATATTATAATATATTATTATTATAACAATACAACATAAAATATCTGTTATTATATTATAGGGGGTTGCACTGACATCATTTCTGACATCGGCCACAGCCTTCAATAAACGTTGGAGACAGGCGTGCCAATGCAGCAACCAGTTATTGGATGATCCTGAGCGCAGACACGTTTTGGGATACGGGACATCCAACTTGGAAATTGAGCTTGGATTGCTCAAATTTCTAGCTCTGATCTGAAGTCAGAATATGTCAAATCTGAGTTGGAATCGACTCTTATCCAACCACCACTAAACCATTTCGAGTGAATTTTTTCCAACAATATTATTTTAAAACCTTTGAAAATAATCTGAATTCAGACTGTGGCACTGATCTGGCACACCCCTGATCAGAAGAGCCTGACTTTTTCAATACAGGAACTTTTGGACATAGGAAAGGGGGGTCCAGGAAGTTTTTCTAGTATGGGGCCCACAAATTCCTGATCGCGGCCCTGGTAGTCCCTTTGCATTTGGCTAGCGATGTGCAAAAGATGAATAATAATCTGCAAATGACAATTTGTATCGCCTATCCTGTCTTGCCTTTCCCACTATTTGCACATACCTTTTATAAGTCATAAAGCAAAACAGAAAGGAAACTACAGCACAGAATCCAAAGAGAAATCAACATTCTGAATACAGTAAATTGATGAAGCTACAAATGTACAGTGCTTTTATTAGTTACATGAGCCTGATATTTTATAATTGTTCTGTATTCTCCATGGTGCTTGAAACTTCTGAACTTTCTGAGCATCATGCAATCACAGTGTACTATTACACACCTCATGATCTGTCTAGGAAAGATAGGAACAGTTGATTAACCACCTGAGCGTTACACTGATTTCTAGATTTCTGTTCCAAAAGCGTCACAGGTTTTCATGAAATATTTTTTTTTAAATTGTAGACCTGTAACTTACAGAAATATGTCCGAATAGGGTTCTAGTAGATATGAATATAAAAAATGTTTGAAACACACAAATGTAAAAAAAAAAAAAAAAACTTTTAATAAAATTAAAGGAAAAACACAAAAATCAGCTTAAACAAGAACACATAAATAAATGAAAAATACTGAAAATGCGATAATTCGGTATACAGTATAGTAATATATTTTTCTAAAACACCTCCCTAGTGTCCGTCACATACCTATAGACAAAACCACATAAATATATTTTCTATTATTTTGTATTGGATTGGATACAGGACTTTGTATTAAATCCAATACAAAAAATTTGAATTTTCCGCTACGACCCCCATCGATGGGCGCACGCACGCGCATCACCAGGAATCGCCGAGGGACGCGTACGCAAATGCCGGGTATTCTAATTCTTTCCAAACTTCCATGCAAAAAGTGTTACATTTTTTGCATGGAAATTTATTTTGGATTGTAGGCTCTAATTCACCGAATTACCGCATAACTCACCAAAATATGTCCAAAATTTTATAAATTTAATAATTAAATTTTTTTTTTTATAAAACATAAAAAAAACATAAAAAAAAAAAAAAATCTTTAAAAAAAACTAAAAAAAGTTAAAAAAAAAAAAAGTGTAAAATGTAATGTACAGTAGCTTATATAATATATATATAATACAATTATATATATATTATATAAGGATTTCTTTGTATTGAACTCAATACAGCTTTTTTGAATTTGCCGCCCCGCCTCCCTCCCGCGCCGACGCACGCAGCGACGTCACCGGGAAACCCCGGTGATCGTCTCTGCACTCGCCGGCTGGACACCGAAGAGGACAGACGTGTCCGGAGGAGCGGAGGGAGAAGGTGAGTATTTTTTTTTTTTTTGTCCAGCGATCGACGCTGGACAGTGACAGGCACAGGGATAGGGACAGGGAGAGGAGGGAGAGGAAGCCGGCTGGCTTAGAAAAGAAAGCCAGCTGGCTTTCTCCTCTAAGCCGGCCGGCTTTTTCTTTTAAGGAGAGGGACACCCGACGCTGGAGGACGACGCTGGAACATGGACCCGACGCTGGAACACGGAACCGACGCTGGATTAGCACAGCGGGACCAGGTAAGTGGGGATTTTAGTGTAGGCGAAAAAATACGGGGTTAACCAAAAGAGCAAAAATATTTAGTGCGAGAAATTACGGGCTTAGCGGTTAGGGGGTTAAACCATTATAATCACATTGTATTTGGGTGCCTCTACAGGGAGCACCAGCCAAAGCTTTCTGACAACAAGGTTGCATAACGTATGTATGTCAGTTTAGATTCAAATCAGCCTTAGTGAGGGTCTATCTTTTAGCAAAGTCCTTCCTTCAGTGAATATTATGTCACATTCCACCATTCATGTGTAGGTTATTGTTTCAAGCCAGCCCAGGCTCAGCATTATAGCTTGAGAAGCACAGGTTGTGAATGTGCGACAGGTCTTATGTCTAGGCTGAGAACAATTAGCTTAACAAAAACAAGACTTTAGCTACATACACACTTGCAATCTTTCATGATCCTTTCCAGCCACTAAGGACTGCACGATGCATGAACGAGTGGTGTAGATACAGCACCGTTCAGCTCTATGGAGAGGGGGAAGGGAAAATGATGGAGCGGCACCCTGCTGTGCTCTCGTCCCCTTCACTTCCATTACAATTGTTCGTCGTCCATCGTCCGTGGATCCGCCAGGACGGTTGTTCAGAAGATGGATGACAGGTGCTGTACACACACCAGATTCTCGTCGGAAATCAGCCCTGAGCCGATTATCGGATGAGAACCATTGGACATGTGTACATAGCCTTAGGTCTAACAAAACTTCCTGGTAAGAGCATATTATCTCCTGGACAGCATGATGTTAAGGCTTAATAAATAGTTTGTTGCCCGGAGAAAACTCCCAACAATGAAAATGGAACAATGGAAATAAATTACTCTCCAATACGTGTATGGCAAGCATATCTACCTTATATTTCAAGCATTATTATTGTGTTTTCTATATAGCTGATCAATATTTATAATCATTTTTTTAAATTCTCATGATCTGAAGCATTATGGGCGAACCTCCCAATACATAGAACCCAGGATACTGAGGATTAAACTAAAAATTGTTAAGAGAATACCCTTGGTTTCCTTGAAAGCTATTACTGAAAAAACAGATAATTGCTGCTTCATAAATATCTAGCTAATAAATATGAAGTATGTTACTGAAGCATCACAGTGGTTTATATCATGGTGAGATGAGTGTAAGGGTGCTGAGTTTCAAGAGTTTTCAGTCTTCCAGGATTGTGTACAGTACAACACTGCTACTTTGGGATTTGAAAAAAAAGGGCCTTATGTTGTACTAGAGCAGTGTGCTAAACAAGCTTTTACAATGGCAAAACTTTCAGCAAGTTATGGAAACTTTAAATAAGCAGTTAGTTCCAATTAGAAGTGTCCAACAGATCATAAAATGCTTAAAATGAGCTTTCTGAAAAACTCCAGCTAAATATAAAAGCCACACAAGTGCAGCTCTGCAACCTTAATACTCTACATCAATAAATGTATTTTTTTAATGCATGTAGTTTAAGTACCTGAAATGAACCCACTCTTGCAGTCTACACCAATCACGTGGAAGCAGCAGCACAATGAGCCAATAAGATGTGCTAAAGTCCAATTTAAGGTGAGCAGAGTGATCGAAAGAAGAGGCCGTCAGTGAGGTTGGGTAGGGTTGGAGACCTGTAACTGAAAATAAAACAAGCATAGAAAGGTCAGGTCACCTTCACTGCCATGTAGGACTGTGTCGTGTTCATATCAGGATAAGATGGACAGAAATACAATCTCTATGGCAGATAAAACAGCTCTCATATATATTTGTGCTATATAACTTGAATGGGCTGGCAATGCACGTAAATTTTCCCAATGCACAACTTGCCTTAGTTCAATAGAATACTAGTGAAAATGAATTGCACATTATTTGCAACATAAGTAAATATGTGTTACATAACATGCAAAATTGCAAACATTTGCTTTTACATTTTTATGTTTGCTGAAGTCTGCCCTACTATCTGGAAACTGTTAGACTACAGTCATCTCTACATGACAGTCCATATTTTCCATGTAAACCCCATTCCTTTGTCTACTTTCATCTGTATTAAATTCTGCATTCACTGTACTCAGTCACAGTAAGATATATCTCCGACCAGCTGGTCCTAATCAGCAAAGTAACTTAAAATCATCCAGGAAAACAGTTATGGATAAACTATGAAAATATGTGAGTAAAAAAGCATGTCATAACCTTTGTGTTTATAAGGGATAATAATCCCAACCAAACCTGCTATAGAGAGCAGGGGAGCATTCCATCACTTCTCTCAAATATGATCGCAGGCTAGATAAACAGTGACATCTGGAAGTAAAGATTGGCAAATAATAATTCATCAAAATTCCAGCATGTTTAATAACTCCGAACTTTGGGAGATTTATTTCCTATATTCCTAGCTTATTTTTATTTATTGCAGTTTGGCACAGAGATAGGAACACCGTATGAAGAGAACACGCACTTGGTTTTAACCTGTGGTATGCACATAAAGATCAAGGCAACAGGTCCACTTTAATTTCATCCCACCGGTTACACATCCTTACTACTGCTTATTAGTCCTCCACCTATGTGTACTCCTTCTAATATATATCTTCTCAGAAATAGGGTACTTACAGGAATGTAAAACTGTAAAAAGAAAAAAAAAAGAATGAAAATTACCTTATTCTATCAACATTTCAACTGACAATAGTACCACACCAACACCTGCTATTAGTATAAGCATATTAGTATAAGGATCACCTACTTCTTATAGTTTGTATATATATATATATATATATATATATATATATATATATATATATATATAAACAAGCGCACACATACATATATACTCCATTTGAGAATATTGGAAATGGAAAGGCTTAATATTAATAAATCCAATATAATAAGTGTCCTTGGAGATTTTTGCAACAAGTAAATCTATCTGGTTTCCCTGTATAGCTTTGTATTGAGTTATTAGCATTCCCTCCCTTGGTGGTCCCCTGCAATCTTTATCCACCCGGATAGGAAAATCCAATATATTCTCCATTACTCTGTCTATCAATTCATTTGCCGATACTCATTGTCAGATTGTAATTATGTTGTAAACCAAAGCAAGCTCCCAGCACGGGGTCCAGAGTTATTTTTTTCCTTAAACACAATGGATGGGTATTCAGCCAATCTTTGCATGTGACTTATCTGCAATGTAAAGTTGTTTAGAATTCTGGGGGTTCGGTGCTACCAGATATATAATATAGTGTAATCTGGTGGGTTTTATTTTTATAGTAATAGGAAATGTACGTTGCAAATGTACAAATCGTTGGTGTGGAAATACTGTTATATTTAAATAATTAAAATATAAATATATTATATATAAATAAAAATATAAAAAGACAGACCGTCCAGACTTGTAGAATTGGTGTAACTAAGTAGTCTTCCCACTAATTGCCAAATTTATGTACTGTGAGCTGTGGGTATAGTAATTATAGCATGGGTTAGTTAGAATTTGAAAGTTATTTAAAGGGTTCCCCCAAGGTAAAACAATTTAGAATGGCAGGTTTAGGAGCCAGCTGTATCCTTATAGAGAAAGGTTGCTTGTCTCCTGTTCATCTGCACAGGGCATGTAATAATGATTACTCAAAGCCAGTGAAACCACCCTAAAAAAGAGCTACAAACTACATCCAATTCACATGTATTGTTACTGAAGTTCATTTCTATGTGCAGCTAAGTGTGTTCAATTTCAAAGAGTATTGCCAAAATTTGAAGTCCATTTAATTAAGTTTATGCATAGGTTTAACAACCTTGATGTTGCTGTGGCACCTTAGAATAAAAACGTTTGATAAACAATCAAGTATTTTTCAGCACCTGTTGAGGTTTATAGCCACTTTTTCTGCTATATGGCTTGGACTTCAGCGCTCCCCCATGTTTATTGCACACTTTATTTTTCTCCATTGAACATTATGTACAATAAAAATCTGAGTTTTAGTTTGCTTCTGACTCAGCAGTGCTTCACATAAAGCCGTCAGTGACAAATGACTGAAAAAAAAAAAAAGATATATCTAGAAAAGATCAAAGTAGATAGCATGAAGTGAACAGAAATAAAATGTGCTTTCATCCTCAGCTGCATTTTTTGCTAGGTCATTTTTCACTTTCCTAAAAGTAAATACCACTGTGATATTTCCTACACAATCCACACAAGACTAAAAACTTCAACCTTCATATCATCAACCAGCTACAGTAGTTTGACAATGTAACTTGTTGACAGATTCAAAGGTACATATGTACAGAAATGCTTTGAGATCCTGCACTTACTGCCTAAGTTATAAAATAAACAGCAAACAAATACTGCCACTTTGGGGCCCCCAGGAGGTTTTTGTATGAATTTGCAAGTGCTGCATATTTGCACATTACATCGGACTTCTCTACCATAGGAGCCTTTCCATTGTTACAAGTTTTATGCTATTTTCGTCATCAATTCCTCTGGGTTCTGAGTGCTCTGCCACCATTTTTGCCAGGTTGGGGTGAATAACTTCTACTGTGTGCAACATCATGCATAGGCGGTACAGAGTTGCTCAAGTTCAGCTTACTGCACTCTTATACACTCCCCTGTCATAAAAACACTGCATGTCAACTGGGTGAGTTAATAAGTGGACTTTATTGCCACTTTAAAATTGTAGCAAGTACATATAGTTACATAGCTACATAATTACATAGTAGGTCAGGATGAAAAAAGACATAGGTCCATCAAGTTCAACAATAAGGGAAAAAAACATATCCATATAGGGTTTTACGCATATAAAACCCTATAAGACATAGTTGGTCCAAAGGAAGGCAAAAAAAAAACCCTGGTACAATTTGCTTCAACAGGGGAAAAAAATTCCTTCCTGATTCCATGAGGCAATCTGATGTTCCCTGGATCAACGGTTTCTATTATCTTTACTTTAAAGCCCTAATACCCAGTTATAATCTGTGCTTCTAGAAAAACATCCAGCTTTCTTTCTTTCTTTCTTAAAGCAATGCAATGCAATATTTTGGCATCTACAGCAGTTTCAGTATGTGTATGCTTTTTCTTGGTACTGGACCAAGGTTCTGGATCCACTACCTGGTAAAGGCACACTTACAGTGGAACTTAAAGCGGACCTAAAACTAACATTTTCACCTTACATAAAAGGGTAGACAACCTTTTAATATCTAGTGAAAAAAAAATTATTTTTTTTAAGTGCAACACCCTTTTTTTAAAAATAAAGCTGCAGCACCTCCCCTGCGCTGAATGGGAGCTCAGGGATACCTACGTCACGCATCCCAGGCAGCTCTGGGGCATTTTTTATGTGAAAGGAAAGAGATTCCGATCTCATGCAAGCACAGTAATATCAGCTCTCCTTTTCTCCCCCTACGTCACCCAAATTCCACCTGCACAGTGCCAGATCGGGTGACGTGCCAATGAAAACAGGAAGAAGACAGGGGAGAACACTGAAGATGGACGGCGCCCGGCCCTTCCTCAGCGCCAGGACGAGGAGGAATTCCAGGACAACGCGGAACCATCAAGGAATCTGCAGGATTAAAGGTAAGTGTAATTTTTTGCTTTTCAGACCAGTTTTGCTTTAGGATCAAGCCATCAGGATTTTTATACTGTTATGTTCCTACTGTAATAAAACATACCTGCCTATTTGTTTCCTTTATTTAATTATTGTACCTCCGAATCGCTGAGCAGAAGTAGATTGCACCTCTAGCAGTCCCTGTCGCCTTTTTTCACCGCCTAACACCAGGAACAAGAAAACCCTGGAGAATCAGGCTACAGACAAGCCCCACACATATAGGCTTCCAGAAAGATTTTCCATCTTTGCCCCTAAAGACAGACAGCCACCTTTCTCCCCAACCTCCTACTCCCCCAGATAGGGATAGGGGTTTAGGGTTAGCCTCTGAAGCCCCCACTCTAATCTAGTAAAGTAAAAAGTAAAGCACCGCAGAATATGTCAGCACTATATAAATGCATAAACAAATTGTTTTATAATAGTTAATTTGGTATTATGTTTGCATTTAGACTAATGCTTCTACTATTTTTAGATTCAGTCCCGTCAGTTTTAATAGAATAGACTGTTCAACTGATGATCAGTATAAAAAGATCATGTGCTTTTTACAATATGACCCTCAAAAAATAATCAACATTTAACGAACCATTTCCATTACATAACCAAAAAAAGCCTTTTAATCTGCATTTAATGATGACAATTAAAGGTTTTGACAAAACTTTTAGACTACTATTTCAAATGAACTCTGAATACAATCCTGTAGCTACGTTCTAAAACAGAAGATTTCAGGGCACATAAAACCTGTACATTTTTCAAAGAACAAATATTGACATAATTTAGAAATTATGGCAAAATAAGAACTAGATATTTACAGGATGGACACAAAATAACTTAAATAAATAAAGAAACCTGTAGATATTAGATATTACAAGGCATTACATTAATGCTGAATTCCACAAACAGCCAAATATATGTTGTGAAAATATTTATATATTCATTTCTAAGATTTACATTGCCAACCTAGGCAAAACTTTAAATTGTTTTTTGTACTAAATGATTTAGGCAGATCTGGGTCACCTTTAGAAAATGAAATAAGTATCTTCTGCATTTACATTTCTATACTGTGTAGACTACATTCCAGCCTCCCAGTACTTTTGTTCTTATGAATAAACCTAGCTAGCTGACTTGTCTTCACTTCTGCCAGCAACACTTAACCATCTTCCGATATCTAGAACCATCTTAAAGTGACTCTGTCGTAAGAAAATTTTGGATGCTGCCATGCTCCTGTAGTCCTTCTTAAAATTCTAAGGCTACCTATAAGTGACTTTTTGGGCCAGATTTATTAAAGTTCTTTAAGGCTGGAGAGGATATACTTCACCAGTGAAGCTGGGTGATCAACCAAATCTGGAATGGATCTGGTCCATGATTGAAAACATTTGCTAACAAATAGCAAATGCCTTTTAAGAAATCCATTTCAGGTTTTCTGGATCACCCAGCTTCACCGATAAAACTGTATTCTCTTCAGTCTTGGAGAGCTTTAATAAATCAGGCCCATTATGTTTTATTCACAATACCAGAACTTTCATGAATATGGGTCAGAAAAGTGTTAGAGCTATAGTGATCAGGGACTTGAGGTGTAAGTATCACAATGACAAGGAAAGTAATGACAACCTCCATTAATCTCTCATTGCAGTGTCTCTTACAGAGACATAAATCTTAGTAAAAGTTTACTGAACCCATTTTAATCACTGCAGTGGCTTATTTCTTATTTACAGGAAAATACACTGTATGTTGAAAAAAGTCCCCAAGCCTGTGGGGGGCAGTGTTATAATATGGGGTTGCTTCAGTTGCTCAGGTCTAGGTTCAGTAACATTATGTGCCCCAAAAAAACCTAAATATACTGAATTACCAGGTTTTTCCATCAAAGCACTTTTTCTTTCCTGATGGCATTTGTATATTCCAATGACAATGCCTGGATTCATTAGGCTCAAATTGTAAAAGAATGGTTCAGGGAGCATAAAAGTCCATTTTCACACATGGATTGGCCACCAGACATTAACGCATTAAGAATTTTTAGGATGTGCTGAAAAAGACGCAGTGGTCTGGCTTTTCCATTATCAATACAGTAGTTCAGTGAAACATTGTTACAATTCTGGAAAAAAAAATGTCTTGTCAATAGGCTTATCAAACAAACCCATGGATGATCCCATGGATGATAATAAGCAGTTTTGCACATTTTCATAAAAGAGGCATCAAAAGAAACCATGTGCCATGCCTGCATATTTTATATACCGTATGTGGACGTCAATTTTACTTTAGGGAAACAGATAATGGCGACCAGTTAAATCCACCTTGTGCAATTAATTCTACGCCAGGGATCGGTCAGCTAAAGGTGTCCAACTGGCACATAATTGTCTCTCAACCAGACCAATTGGAAAGAAATGCCAACTTTAGGGAACCTGTAATAGAAACCTGAAGGATCACAGATTTACACCCATTACAACTTTTCTATACAGCGTGACCTTCACTAGAACACATTTACATTTGTAACTAGCAAGTAATTACTTAGCAGATGATGACATTTGAACCTATTTACACTTGAAAGTATCTGCGTGAAAGATACATTAATGTACTATTTTACAATATATCATTTTATGCTGAAAACGTGAAAATAAGCAAAGGAATTTTAAAAAAATAGGAATCGCTACTATGAAAGTGAAGGCAATTTCAAACAAAAAATCTAGGTCACTGAATATCTGAAATAGCTGAATCCAAATTGACCATTTATTTTTAATATATTTTTATATTACATTTGTTATGAAGATAGCATATAATTAAAACCTTTTAAGACTATCAGATATTTTGACCCAGCAAAAATTCAATTTAACCTTGTCCTGATTTGCTAATTTTTTTCCCCCCACCGGCTCCAAAGTAAGCCTGATTACAGATACAGAATGTTACGTCTTAGAATTTTCTCATCACTGCGTTTAATAAATAGCGTTTGATGTGTCCCTTTGATGGTATATTCGATTCAGATGGCTTTCATATTTGTAAATGTGCCAGACAGTGAAATCACACTGACTTTTGTGTTGCTGTGAACTTGCCTTATCTACTTGACACACACAGCAATACGTGATGCTATCTGTTGTTTAAACAACCGTCTTCTCTAGCAGAACACTACATTCTAATCCAGATACAGGACAATTAATAGAATTCAGGAGGCAATATAGGCAGTCCTCTTCTATTAGCATTTCACAGATTCTGCAATGTCATTTCACTTTGATGTATAATTAATTTACATTGCCTTTTTTTATTTCTGAAATGGAAATCCAGAACCATGGAAAGACACAACTTCAATAGGTTGTTGGTTTTTCTGTTTAGCCAGTCATGTTTAAAGCAAACTAATTTATTGTGTCCTCTTTAGAATGTGGCCTGCAAGAAATGATTGCTTGTCAAGTTCCAATCAGATAGTCATACTTTAACGGCAAATACAGATGGTGGCATGAACAACTTTACACAAAGAATATGGCTTCAAACTTGACTAATATAGCATTTTACTATTATCCAAATAGGTCAGGGGTCGGCAAACCCTGGCCTTTAGGCCAGATATGGCCAAGCCGGTAGTTCTGGCCTAACGCCCCCTGGCCGATCTGGCCTAATGCCCGCCAGCAACCAGCGGCTCCGGAGCCACAGGTTGCAGGTGGATCAGCCAGGGGGTGTTGGGAACTACCGGAGCCAGAGCTGCTGGAGCTCCGGTGCTTCCCCCTGCAGTTTGTCCCCTTATTTACAGCAGCCGCCGTTGATACTTCCGCTGCCGCGGTAGATAGGGAAAGCTCCATGAAGGTAAATCCCTCTCCTCCGCAATGCATATGGAGGAGAGGGATTTCACTTCAGGGGGCATTTCCTGGTGGTGGGCGTAGCCATTAGGGCGGCTCCAGCCTAGTGGCCTTAAAACTTTGCCGACCCCTGCAATAGGTTCTATCCCAACAATTCATCTTAAAGTATATCTAAAGTCAACATTTTCACTTTACATAGTAGGGTAGACAACCCTTATATGTAAAGGAAAAAAAAAGGAGATCAAGACTGAATGGGAGCGCAGAGCCGCCCAGGACATCTACGTCATGCATCCCAGGAGGCTCTGGGTGCTCTTTCTGAAGGGGCATTTTTACTTTTATAGGAAAGAGATGCCGATCTCACGCAAGCACAGTGAGATCGGCTCTCTTTTTTTCCCCTTTACAGTGAGAATGTCACCCGATCTCATACCTGCAATGTTCGAGATTGGGTGACATGCCATGAAGACCAAGGAAGAAGAAGGAAGACTGAAGATTGGGGTGCTTCCCCAACGCCGGGACAAAGAAGGATTCCAAGATGATGTGGGACCGGATCCCGGGAAGGACCAGCGCAATCAAATGACCTTCAGGATTAGAGGTAAGTTCAATTTTTTATGTTTTCAGTTTAGTTCCTCCTGGTAGTCTAATCTTTCCACCATGTAGTACACTAAGTCTGTGGCTCTTTGCCAGTTATTTCTTTACATAGGTACACAGTTAGTGACAGGACTATGGACTTTGTAAAACGCTGCCTAATATGTCTGCGCTATATAAATACATGATAATAATAAAATTAGGTAATTAAATACATTTCTCTTCATTTCGTTCCTAACAGCATTCAGTCAATGTTCATTTGAGAAAACCATAAGCCAGGGATCTGGCTTCATGGTGGCTGAGGGCAACAGTTTATATTGTGCTTCTATTTTCTTGCCTTGGATTTTAGGGCTAACTTTGTTGGTCTCCTACTTCCACGAACCCTTTTCAATCCTTATACAAACCTTTTTTGTATAAGGGGGCTTTTTTCTTGCCCTTTTTTTCCTGTTTTGTTCTTGGCAATCCTGACATCACTAGACATAAAGACACCAGTGAAACTGAGTGATCTAGCAAACCTGGAATGGTTTTCTTTCTTTAAAGTCATTTGCTATTTGCTAGTTAATGGTTTGAATCCTGGACCAGATCAATTCCAAAATGTTTTTATTTTTTTTTATTTTCACTTGATCTGACTTGATTTCATTTAACTAGAATTGTGCTGTAGCTGAAAAAGAGTTGTTATTTGGAAATGAGATAATGATACATCATTACACTATTCTGCTTTATGTTGCAATCAAAGGAATTTATTGTGTTTAAAATCTTAAATACTGTTGTCTTTGTTTTTTTTCCTAAGGAGGAAGATAATAAGCAGTTTTGCACATTTCTCTAATACAGGCATCAAAAGAAATGAGCGGATTAGGAGAAATGCACATATTTCACATCAGGATTAAATAAATGATCAAATCATCCTAAGCAAATTTATCTAATAATCCTCTTTAATCATATCATGTGATCCAAAATATATTTCTGTAGTGTCACTAGTCATTTCATTGTTCTAATCCTTTGTTGCCTTGGGGCCTTGCTAAAGGTCTCTACTTATTCCACTGACCTTCTTCTCGTGGTTTAGCAAAATCTACTGTTTTCGGCATTCAAAAATGTAGAAATGCTATGTTTTCATAGTTTAAAAGGGAATCTCCCTTAGACTGTTTTTGGAAGTAATGGCAGAATTTGAATGTAAATCTTATTCATCAGTGCTTGTTAACCAACATTTAGTAATATTTATTTCTTCCAGTGTATGTATGCTTCCTATCTGGGCCAACATTGATCCACTGCTGCAATGGCTCTCATAATCCCAGTCCCTAGCTGACCCCATTTGCTGAAATTACCCCTCTTCTGGGTGCAGAAAGGGCTAGTGCCCAAGCAGGTCCTGCTTTAAATTTCCATTTCCCTGCCTGCATTGCATGAAGAACCAAAGAGTTTCCCAGCTCTCTCCCTCTAAAATACAGGAGGAAGAAAAATCTCATATCAGGAACATTAAAATACCACTGCTGGTGAGGGATTGGTTTGAGCTTTAAAAACAAGCCATTAAACAACTCTATTTCAAATACATGGACGTATGTGACCTCCTTCTTGTGTGTCTTCGTGTGTATGCCCCCCACTAGTCTGTATCTCATTGCATTTCACTTTTGGGGTAACAAAGGCAAGAGTTGCAAAGCATCAGGTGAGTATAGGGGGTTTGAGTGAGGTCAATTTCAAACACATTGACACTTTACTTGTTATGGACAAGACAACAAAGTCTCCAAAGTGACTTAGTTGTTCAATCTTCAAAATAAAAGGATTACTGCAAGGAAAACATGGAATACAGAGACCACCTGATTTATGCAACCATAAACAATTGCACATGAATAATCCTGGCAAATCTAGCACTTCTGGCAGTGTTGGTTTCTAGTCCCTTAATGTGCACTGCATTTCCTCCTATAATTGCTGTTTTGTGCTACGTGCCTAAGAGTACTTACTAAAAATATAAAGATCGGAGGAGTTCTCAAATAATTTTACAATGGCACATGGTAAAGTGAGGACATACTATTGGGGGGAGATGTAAGCTGCTGGTACTGAATACATTATATAGAATGCCGATTGCATGAAAGTTGCATCAGTCACACAACAAGCATGCAGATGTGTGACAATTAGCTGAACAATTGATCTGTATACTAATTCCAGGTCAGTGATTCAGAGGGTATTAAAGGCAGAGATTCAGAACACCAACCAGGCAAACTGTATATTATAAAACCAGGTCAGAAATTGTAGTTTACATAATTGCTCAGTGAAAGGTCCTCTTTACGTTACTTTGTCATAACCCCAAGGTCCATTTGGACTGTGCCATGTGATTTGGCTTTTTTTCACCCAGTTGTATTATGCTGCATGAGCTTTTGTTTTTTGTTAAATCAGGCTATCAAGTTTCCATAACCGTTTTCCCAGTTGAGGACTTCCATCGCATTTTAGGCCTGATTTATTGAAGCTCTCCTAGACAGGAGAACATAGGCTATCATGGGTGAGCCTGGGTGATCCAGCATTTGGATCATATAAATGGCTAAAAGAACTATAAGAAGAAGACAGGTGGAGGCAATGTGACTTGTGACAGAGGCCTTGTAGAATCCATGCTTTGCAGGGTTTTGTTTGTTTTGCTAGCACAATATTGGGCATGTGATTTTAATGTTTTGGCTGATCAGTTTGTTTAATAAAGACCAAACAGCAGGTTGCAGTACACTTTAATAAACTATTTGGAAGTTTTTTGGAAGAATGTGAAGAAGTGAGAAGTGAGACTCAGTCATAACAGCTGAACAAGGACACTCGCCCTTTCATTCAGCCATTGTAAAAAAATGATTGCTGAAATTAGCAGACCTCTGGGCTATAGGCCATGTCCAAAAAAGCAAAGACACAAAGCAAAAGGAGAGGTTTGCTGTGTCTACTAGAATAAATGGTCCACATAAACTATGTAAAAAAACTGTTTATCCTTTAAATACAGAAGTTTGAAAACATTTCTATATGTATGAGACCATCGCTTTGTCTCCCTCCAGGCCCAGGCATT
Organism: Pyxicephalus adspersus; assembly: GCF_032062135.1. NCBI lineage: Eukaryota > Metazoa > Chordata > Amphibia > Anura > Pyxicephalidae > Pyxicephalus > Pyxicephalus adspersus. The sequence goes on along the minus strand of NC_092867.1, from coordinate 20,323,161 downwards.
TTACATCCAATGCCTAGTTCTCACTCATAACTTACTAGGCACAGGAACATAGATACAGGGAGATTATTGATATTCCAATCCTATGTTTATACAGATGTTTTCCTTTTGTGCTTAGGCTTGACATCAGCATATTGACAGAGAATAAGCTGAATTAAGTGAGTTTACTTGCATTTTTAATACATCATAGAGTGGAAAGATGCAAATGAACAGAATCAAAGGTCTTTTTCCTTTGCAGCCTGAAATCCCAGTTGCTTAACAGCCAAGTATGGACTGAATAACAAAGTATGGACTGAATAACAAAGAAAACTTGTTTATCTTGTAAATTTAATATATTCTTAATTTCCATGCCATGAACTGTCAGCTAAAATAGCAGGCTAATGGCCTTTCAAAAGGCAGCAATAAAAGGGCGACTCGGCTTTATTGGGAAAACAATTAGTTGTACAAATTAGATTTTGAAATATCTTGCTAAGATGTCTATAGGGAGTTCCACAGCGAATGGTTTCTTTGTATCCTTGATTTACATACCTCCTGCTGGGTATAAAGAAAACATTCCCTGTGGGGGCCAAGAGTGAATGTACAGAAACTGGCATTTCTGTATAGACATCTAAAGATTCACACACCAAAAATTACAGTTTCTCTGTAATACTACTAGAGACATGAATGTCATCATTTCAGGAAAAACCCTATGGTACTTCTCTCAAATGTTTAAAAAGTCGTTTGATGAAATGGAAAGGACATTTATATAAGCTACCTAAGTATTAACATGGACAAATACATTTATTCTCTCTCTATACAATGGTAGAAATAATAAAGCTTTCTTGGGCTGCTTTGACCTCTGTTACGGTTCATGTCAAGGCTGCTTTCCTCTCTCATTCATATCTTAACATTGCAGTCCTTCCCCTGCCACATCAGAGCCAATGTTACAATGTCCAAACATTAAGGGGTTACAGTTGACTTTTTAGAACACAGTGGTGCTAAGCAAACAACTAATACTTTTTTTCTGTCACCCACTAACCTCCAGCCCAAATTTGAATTTAAAGTAGAAGCATCTTTAATTATTATTAACCTTCTAATTATATTAACCTTACTCTTTCTCTTGATTTAACATTCAAAGCAAACTTTCTCTGTTCTTGGCAGCATTATTTAAAAAATTGAAATCTGAATCCTTTTCTTGGTTTGGAATAAATGGCAGTTTAAAGTGGAACATCCTCACTACTCTACTTTAAAACTCACTTTCTTTACAGGTGCGAGGAGAGTTTAGAAAAGTTTAGGGGCATGAAAATCACATAGACTTAACCTCATCCACCTGGCAAGTGAAAATGGGGGGGTGGGATTGGCTTTCTTGACTTCACACTTGACTTGACTTCATGTAAAAAGCAGTTCATGTAGTTTGTTGTAAATGAGAGACAAGGGCTCTTTAAGCCTTCGCCATCAGTTATGACTCCAAACAGACTCTAAATAGTTATTGGCGTCCAAATATCCCTCCAGGTATACACGATGAAGCTTTTCTCACCTTTCGCTCAACACAAATGTCAACCCTTTCGATACCATACAGGCTACAGGACCATTCAAGGGATAAAATACATGGAAGATCTCTCTTGTCTACTTGGAGAGTAGTCCAAATACATTATCCTTTTATACAGAATTTTGGAAAAGACCTTCGATCTTAATCCCTTAATCCTTCAAAGTTTCTGTCTGGATCCTGCACCATTATGACATGGCCTGTCCAAATTCTACAAAACTGTTTACCTCCTACACAACCAAAACACACCTCCATACCTGGCTTAATTGAGACTATGGGCCTGATTTATTAAAGCTCTTCAAGGCTAGGGAGAATACACTTATCAGTGAAACTGGATGATCCAGCAAACCTGGAATGGATTTCTTCAAAGTCATTTGCTATTTGTTAGCAAATGTTTTGAATCCGGGACCAGATCCATTCCAGGTTTGCTAGATCACCCAGCTACACTGATGAAAGTGTATCCTCTCCAGGCTTGCTGAGCGGTTTCCTCTCTAAGCCTATGGGTCCTCTCTATGGGTCCGATTTATTAAAGCTCCCTAAGACTAGTTAAGATGGATTATCATGGGAAAACCTGGATGATACAGAAAACCTGGAATGAATTAAAACAATTTGCCAACTAATAGCAAATATTTTTTAGGAAATCCATTCCAGGTTTGTTGAATCACCTAGGTTCACCTAGGTTCCTAAGGGATTAAGATCGAAGGTCTTGAACCAGTCTTGAGAAGCTTTAAAAAAACAACAACAAAAAATCAGACTCAACGTCCTTTGTGTTTTAAAGATATCCCAACCACTCCTCCCTCCCCCTTTCTCTCCTATTTTCTCTTTACATCCCAACTATTACTCTTCTTTTCCATCTTTTTTGGTGGCTTGTGGTCTGTATATGGCCAGTGTCTGCAGGTAAGCACACATATGCCATGTTATTCATATATACCTTTACCCTACCTTATCCTCAAAGTGACTGTGCCACTTTAAAACAGATTAAAATGAGTGATCATTTTTTCTAAAGTTATGAGCCCTCTGCCTACTTACATCTGAACTTTACTTTACGTTACATTTTTAAACAAACCTTTCAGTATTAAATATATACTTTATTTTAAACCCAATCATCTCATGAGTTTCTATGGACTGACAGGGTGCTGTACAAAGTGTTCTGAGCAATACTCCTTGATCAAAAAACCTGATCACTATTAAGGGGGTTTGATGGGTAGATGTCAGTCCAGAGGAGTGGGCATTCCTATGTGTGGCTGTTTATGTATATATATTGCTGTAGATAATGACCATGTGTGATTACTTTGTTATCCTATTTAATGACAAAGTTGTCACGGAATAAATAGGCCAAAGAGTGAAAAAATAAAAATTAAGTGGTGTAAAAGAGTGACAGCTTATGTGGTCAAGGGTGCAGTTAGTTTTAAATGGGTACTTTACAAGGATGACTTTAGATACTGAAGAATACGCATACAATGGAATTCCCAAGAAATATAGCAACATTGCTGAAACAT
>NC_092867.1:20317974-20319231 GCF_032062135.1 Pyxicephalus adspersus | reverse complement strand
AGAAAGATTTATAATTATCCTTCTATAGCTGTCTTTTTAAAATGGTAATCCTGAAGAAACATCTGGCCTCAGGGGGAAAATATGGCATTGTTGTCCGAGCGAGAAGGGGCTTTTAACATTTGTATTCCCTGTATTTGTGGTCAATTGAAAAAGGGCCAGTCATATTGGTGAAAAAGAATCATGTACATTGGGAGTCTATAGGAATAGAAACCCTTGAACTTGAAGTATACCCATTCACAATAAAGGTCAGTGGGAAGAACTCCCCTTACATTGGGGGTCAGTAGAAAAAACGCCCTTTACATTGGGGGTCAGTGGAAAGAACTCCCCTTACATTGGGGGTTAGTAGAAAGAATGCCCCTTACATTTGGGGGCAGTGGAAAGAGCACCCCTTACATTGGGGGTCAGTGGAAAGAGCGCCCCTTACATTGGGGGTCAGTGGAAAGAGCACCCCTTACATTGGGGGTCTGTGAAAAGAAATCCCCTACATTGGGGGTTAATAGAAAGAACACCCCTTAAATTGGGGTCGGTGGAAAGCGCGCCTCTTACATTGGGGGTCAGTGGAAAGAATGCCCTTTACATTGAGGTTAGTGGAAAGAATACCATTACATTGGGGGTCAGTGGAAAGCGCGCTCCTTACATTGGGGGTCAGTGGAGAGAACACCCTTACATTGGGGGCAGGGGAAGAACACCCCTTACATTGGGGCTCAGTGGAAAGAATTACCCTTACATTGTGTGTCAGTGGAAATAATACCCCTTACTTTCGGGGTCAGTGGAAAGAACACCCCTTACTTTCAGGGTCAGTGGAAATAACACCCCTTACTTTCAGGGTCAGTGGAAAGAACACCTCTTACTTTCGGGGTCAGTGGAAAGAACACCCCTTACATTGGGGGCCAGTGGAAAAAAAACTCTTATATTGGGTGTCTGTGGAAAGAACACTCCTTACATTGGGGGCCATTGGAAAGAAACCCCTTACTTTTGGTGTCTGTGGAAAGAACACCCCTTATATTGGGGGTCAATGGAAAGAACACCCCATACATTGAGGGTCAGTGGAAAGAATGACTCTTACATTGGGGTCAGTGGAAAGAGCGCCCCTTACATTGGGGATGAGTGGAAAGAATGACTCTTACATTGAGGGTCAGTGAAAAGAACACCCCTTATATTGGGGCCAGTGGAAAAAAGACACCTTAGATTGGGGGTCAGTGGAAAGAATGACTCTTACATTGGGGGTCAGTGGAAAGAATACCCCTTACATTGGGG
>NC_092867.1:20309707-20317874 GCF_032062135.1 Pyxicephalus adspersus | reverse complement strand
CCCCTTACATTGGAGGTCAGTGGAAAGAATGACTCTTACATTGGGGGTCAGTGGAAAGAGCGCCCCTTACGATGGGGGTCAGTGAAAAGACACCCCTTACATTTGGGGTCAGTGAAAGAGCGTCCATTACATTGGGGGTCAGTGAAAAGAATACCCCTTACATTGGGGGTCAGTGGAAATAGCGCCCCTTACATTGGGGGTCAGTGAAAAGAGCACACCTTACATTGGGGTTCTGTGGAAAGAACACCCCTTACATTGGGGGTCTGTGGAAAGAGCGCCCCTTACATTGGGGGTCTGTGGAAAAAGCGCCCCTTACATTGGGGATCAGTGGAAAGAATGCCCCTTACATTGAGTTTAGTGGAAAGAATACCCCTTACATTGGGGGTCAGTGGAAAGAACATCCTTTTTCATTGGGGGTCAGTGGAAAGAACACCCCTTACATTGGGGGTCAGTGGAAAGAACACCCATTACATTGGGGGTCAATAGAAAGAGTGCCCCTTACATTGGGGGTCAGTGGAAAGAATACCCCTTACATTGGGGGTCAGTGGAAAGAGCGCCTCTTACATTAGGGGTCAGTGGAAAGAACACGCCTTCACATTGGGGGTCAGTGGAAAGAGCACCCCTTAAATTAGGGGTCAGTGGAGAGAACACCCCTTACATTGGGGGCAGGGGAAAGAACACCCCTTACATTGGGGCTCAGTGGAAAGAATTACCCTTACATTGTGTGTCAGTGGAAAGAACACCCCTTACTTTCGGGGTCAGTGGAAAGAACACCTCTTACTTTCGGGGTCAGTGGAAAGAACACCCCTTACTTTTGGGGTCAGTGGAAGGAACACCCCTTACATTGGCGCCAGTGGAAAAAAAACCCTTACATTGGGTGTCAGTGGAAAGAACACTCCTTACATTGGGCGCCAGTGGAAAGAAACCCCTTACTTTGGGTGTCTGTGGAAAAAACACCCCTTACATTGGGGGTCAGTGGAAAGAACACTCCTTACATTGAGGGTCAGTGGAAAGAATGACTCTTCCATTGGGGGTCAGTGGAAAAAACACCCCTAGTTCACTTTTACCTATGTTCTCTGGAGACCCCTGCAAGTTCCCAGTAGATCAGATTGTGGCAATTTTCTGATGCATTAGATGCATTTTTTTACTCAAAAATTAAACATGGGAATCTGATTTGCTGAGACCATTACAGACTTCTATTCTCCTATCACTATACCTTTGAACATTTGGTCAGTAAATCTGAGATTCTCTAAGGAAGATTAAGGTGACAAGACCACAGTGCTTAAAGTGTATGTCTAGGTTTTATACAGATTGGGTAAGAGTTAAAACCCCATTAAGACTTTTTACAGCTATCCAGGGCTCCATTGGGTAGATTTACATTTTTTCCTGTCTGATTTTCTTAAGAGGAGTAGAGAAAGGCTAGAGCTCCTGTCAGATTTTCCCTCACTTTCTTTCTGGTAAAGACCTCATCAGCAGAAGTGAATTGATGTGTACGTCCTGAAGTGGTTCATGTTAGACGGGTTGTTCACACCAACAAGCTGCATGTTTAAGTAACACATTTATTGCAAATCACTGTAACATTTCAAGCTGCTATTGCTGTACTGAAGGGCAATGGATTCAGCAACCATTTTATAATTATTGGTGCTTTTATGACCACCATGATAGTTGCCATTAACTAGATTGAGACTGTCAATAAAAACCCTTATAAGCTTTAACACATTAAATTAAATGAAAAACAATACTACTTTGGTAGTAAATCACTTTTGACTGTGTACTTTTATTTACTTGAATTGTTTATGCATCTTATGTGTGTCATGCTGTCATTCTAATTCTCTAATAACAATATGTTACGAATCATTTGTATCATATGAAATTGTTAAAGCGGGACTAAACCCTTTTATAAAAAAAAGTATCAGGCAGGTTCTTTATTGAAGGCAAAGGCGATGACCCCTCTGCAATAAAAATACTCTTACCTGCCTGTCTCTGATCCTTCACAGGTGCCGCCATTTTCTTCCTTTTCCTCTTTCTGGTTCTGATCTTGGTTGGCTAGGCCTGGTTGACTTAACTCCCATGCATACACTCAGGAGTTCATTTAATCCTAGCCGCCCCCGGATTGCAAGAAGGCAGTGATCAGGCAGGTAAGTGTCCCTTCTGCAATAATGAACCTTCTCAATCAAAAACAAATACCTGTAATTCAGTTCAACATTTTATTAAAATTCAGCTTCAAATATAACTATTTATTTTAACTTGCATTTGCATGACTGGAGATATCAGGCTTCAGTTTATTTCTCCCAGGTAAGGGTAAGGTCTGTGCACAGTGCCTACCCCAATTTTGGACTTCACCCTCCCCTTCTGTCTTCATCTCAGTGGCGGTAAAGACAGAAGGGGAGCACAAAGCCTTCTGGGATACCCACATCACCCATCCCAGGAGCCTTCTGACTGCTTCTTTTCCTGAGATCGGGCATGTGTAGAAGGGGCTTTGTCCTGTATTAGGGAAAAAAACAGCATGCACAGTGGGATCGGCACTCTTTTTTTCCTTATTTACAGCAGGTTATGTCACCTGATCTCACACCTGCGCAGTCCGAGATCAGGTGACGTAGCCAGAAGAAAGAAGATCGAGGAAGGTGGTGGCACACAGAGCTTCCTCCACACTGGGACAAAGTTGGATTACAGGATCGGGGGTTTCACTTTAATGGATAATTGCTTTCTTTAACTCACCATTCCTTTAACCAATTTTAATGAACTACCAACAGCTTCAGTCTTCTAAAATCTTTCAGAGAGCCATAGCTAAAATGATGGGTTTTACATACAGCTGGACAAAAAGATGTTAGTGGCCATGGCGAGCTGTTTTGGGAAGTTACTTTAGAACTACAGGAGGCAGTACTGATTGTCATTATGCACAGGATTTTGGAGGATAACTTCTTAATTAAGGCCATATTCAGCAGCTTTCAAACTGTCCTGACGGTAGAGCTTGATAAATTCCAAGAAGACTTCAGGCCTAGTGAAGGTTGCCTTAACAGCTGGATCTTACAGCATACGGTCATACCAAGCTTTGAAATGTGGAATCTTATCCAAAACACTTGAAAAATAGAAAAAAAATTCAGGACACACAAGGCATGTTCAGGTGATGTTTAATGTCTCTGTAGCTAGTCATAGTTGCCTATCCCCTTCATGTCAAACACCAGGTGGGTGTCTGCTTGGTGCCCCCTCTTCTGCTCAACTAATATAAAATGTGCATGTTTACAGAAAGATCTTTGAATTAAAGATCTTTATATGTGTAGTTAATTACATTATTCAGAGAATTTTCAGAACAGTAGACTTTGAATGGATGGGAAATGTAAAGTTCTTGTTATTACTAAAAAACCTACTTGCCACTCCACTATTTTCCCAGGGTAACAAAAGTATAAATCAACAGAGGAGCTTAGAAAATCAGTGCATCTTATGGGCTTCCACCCCCTGAAAAACAGCCCCTATGTCAATGAGAATACTGGAATCAACAATACAAGGGACTGTACAGGTAGTCCATGAGTTAAGGACATCCGACATATGGACACCTCCTAGATACGAACGGGGCTTCCCTACTCGCTCCTGTGCCGGACAGAGGTTTGATAGGGGGAGGGGGGCAGTTTGCATGACTTGCAGAAGAAGTCTTTTGCTAAACACAGCTGAGGTTGTGGGTGATTTTAAGAGCTGAGCTGATTCGTAACATCTTGTAACTCTTTAACCCCCCTAGCGGTAATCCCGAGTGTGACTCGGGCTGGATATTACATGCAAAAAGTGGTAATCCAGAGTCACACTCAGGGTCGCTTTAAACTAGAAAAAACCCCACTTACCTTGCTCCATTGTCATCCCCCATCGTCCTTCTGGTCCCCGCATGTCCCCGGGCCAAGTCATCTTTCTCTGATCACCAGGCGCGAAGTGAAGAGCCGAGATCTACGGGGTTTCCTGTGACGTCGATGCTGGCGAGTGGCAGGAAATTTATGCCATTTTGTATTGGATTCAATACAAAATAGCTGTATACAATACAAAATATCCAAATACACTTTGGATAAAGCCTACACAACTAAAAGCGGGTGACTGAATTTAGAATTGCTGAGTAAGGCAAAATTCTTTTTACAACAAGCTGATGTTGTAAGAATAGTATGTTTGTGACAAGCAATTCAAGATCTAAAACAAAATCATCAAATAAAAAGAGGTATCCCTTACACATCAAGTCCAAAACTGCTTAATTTCTCAAACCAGGGCCATATCATGTAGTCAATGAAGGACACAGATTCACCACCAAAGTATGATGTGTTCTTCTTAGCAAGTGCAAGTGAAGTGTAAAACCAGTGACTTTTACCCATTCCAATAATATCTTGGGCCATAAAATGTTGAACTATACTGTATAGATATAGCATAATGGGTTGTATATTATTTTGTATTTTTATTGTTAGATTAAAAAAAATGCATCTATTTAACACAAAATAAAGTATAAATATTTTATATAATCATTTTGTAAATAGAAATTTTGGCCAATAGGTGACATTCTAATTCTTTTAGATTTCTATACTATCCTTATTTGTGTTATTGAAAAAAAGCTTACAGAGCTCAATAACTTAATCTCAGACTGACAGACATAACAGGATCATAGCGTCAAAGAGCTCTATATATATATAAAACAGGGAATCAAAAATTCCCTCATGGTCCCTCACATTTTATGATACAAATTAGTACCAAAAAATGTGAATATTTGTAGTATGTAGAATATAACATACAACACAGTGTATAGTATAATTTGTAAAATGTACAGCACAGCTGTAGTGTAGATGTAGTGTGAAGAGTGAAGTATAGGGGCAATCCATCATGCCATGTTCCCCCAATGATCAATAAGCAAAATCTTACCTCTTCCAATTTTTTTAATGCCTCGAAGAACTGCGATTTTACTTCTGTTGTATCTTCATTATTCTGTCCACGTATCAATTTATAAAATATAGGTAGAATCTGAAAAACAATAATAAGTGCAGAATTTGTTTAGTGATCTTGGAGATTTTGGCCATGTGCAATTGAAGGTTCAAGGTATGACAGTACAACATTCTCAGCATTCTGACAGCAAATATGGGGAAGAGGTGTCAATAAGTGGGGGCAATAAGGTCTCATTTTATGTAGCTTTAACACAGTCTACAACTACTTTTTCAAGTGGTAGTGTCAAGGGATCTTGATTTCTTAAAGCGTACCTAAACTGGGAATTTTCCCTTTACATAAAAGGGTAGATAACCCTTTTATTTACAGTAAAAAGTATGTTATTTGTGGTGTTTTTTAGGTGCAACACCCTTTTTTTTTTAAATAAAAAGGATGCAACACCGCCCCCTTAATTGTGATTGAGAATGAATGGGAGCGCAGAGCCTCCCCGGATACCTACGTCACGCATCCCAGGAGGTTCTTGGCTGCTCTTTCTGCGCATGCCAGTGCATCTCGGGCATATGCAGAAGGAGCCGTTTCATCAAAAAGTAAAAAATTAGCGATCTGATGCGTGCGCAGTGAGATCGGCAAGTTGTTTCCCAATCTATGTCAGGTGACGTAGGAAGAAGAACAGGGATGAAGGAAGGAGAAAATGGCGGCGCCTGGCGTTCCCTCTGCGCCGGTCCGAAGATGGATAGTGGGATGATGCGGGACCTGATGGAAGGAAGAAACCTCCCAACGGATAGACTGCTCTGCAGGATTGAAGGTAAGCATATTTTTTTTTTGTTTTGGGTAGTTTGGGGTTTACTTCCTCTTCAAGTGTGGCATGTGTTTGTCCTCCACCCCTGTTCAGATATGGTTTTGCCAGCTTTATGTAGATGGCTGATTTCAAACCGTGAACCGGTTGTCCTCAGTTTTGTTGTTTGTCCTTAACATCTTCTACATTACAAGAACAAATCCAACTGAATGTTACTAACAACTACTGGATATATCATGACCTGGATAAATGACAACCCTTTGCAGACATTCACACATATGCATTTGTATTTGAATAGCTATTTGATAGAAAATGCATTTACAATTCAAACAATACTTTCCTTATTCTGTTTTTCTCCATCCCAGCCTGCTGTAGCAACATCACTGAGTTGTATTATTAATTCAGCCTTTGATCTGGTACTGTTTGTTACTAGTCATTTTATTGAACAAACATTTGCCCATGGGATGATGAATCCAAAATTGAATAAATAAATCTCTATAGTCACGTGTGTTTATCCAATATTTCTGTGGACATGTATCCTAAATTAGGATTTGTAGGTTTAATCACTCTTACTATAAAACGTCACACGTGAAAAACAATTTCTTGCTCCAAAAGTAATTCATGACAGTGCAAGGCAATATGCCTCATAAAAGCATAAGTAGAGAGATCACCCATAGTGTAGCAACTATTTCATCAAATAAAATCACATATAATAACACACATTGTTGGGTGCATTGCCAACACTGGAATAAACAGCAGATAAACTTCAGCATATACCCAAGACACCTTCCACCACCTATCAAAGAATAAAGTTTTTATGACACATTATTTAGAGAAAACTTCCAGCAACATCTTTTGTTCTGCTTTTGCTTAGGGGTCACATGGAATCAGTTTGGTCCCAGGAAAGGCTTCATCCAGGTATTCACAAATAATTAGCGATTCATTGATTATCTTCCCATCAGAAGTCTCAATGGATGGTACCAGACCCATATGATTCCTCTCAAAAAGCCAGTACGGCTTGCTCTTCAGATTTATGTTCACCACTTAATGCCTTTTATGACCATACACAAAAAAAAAACAAGTCAAGACAGATTGTGTTCTGTTACCTAGCACGCCTGGGTAGGGTGTTACAAATATTTCAGAATTAAAATGTACTAAAACTCCACACAGCCATATCACAACCTACTGTCACCATTCATTAAAGCAAAACAAGCTTAGGCATGATCAGAAGCAAATGTGAACTACATGTTGTACATGTCCCATTAAGTGGAGAACATATAGATGGTCTTTATTTTTAAAATCATTCTTTCTCTATCTCATTCTCCTTTATCCCTTTTCATTCTTTTTCCCCCATTCGCTTTTCCTTCAACCTATTTGGACTCGGTAACCAACAGTTCTATTCTTAGGTTCTTCTCCCCATAATGGCTTCAATTAAGCATAAAAATTCCATCACATAAAATTCAAGGCTTTCATTTCTCCCCACAAAAGACAAGACACTTATTAATAATGGAAGTTTTCTGCCTTTCCGATTCCTCTTTTCTCTCCAAAATATTTCTCCCAAACTTTTATGGCTTGTGGTCCAGACTGGTCATTTCTGGGTTTGCACACATAAGGTTGTGGACCTGTCTGGTACATTTTTTTGCATCCTTAAACACTCCACAAAATTGATATTATTATTCTGGCATATTATGCCCACAATTCTCACCAACTCAGGTTGTTATATTTTTAGGTTCTAGCCCATCCATGCAAAGGGTGCCTTCAACTTGGTACTAAATCATAAGAATGATAAGAATCACGAGAATGGCTGTATATCTGCAGTTAAGATGACATAGTTACCTAAACTGTTATACTACTTCACAACACATCCATAAAGCTAACGACATTAGTCAAATATATTGAAAAGTAATAAAACCTATAAAACATTATTAATAGTTGTTTATAGATCGAGCTGCAGGATTTAGTCTGTGGGGCCCACTCCAAGTATACCATAGTGTCCTAAGATCAACAATTAAAGTCAGCATGTAGCTAAATAGTCATATATACCGGTAAGTGTGACAAAAGTAAAATTAAGTAATAAAAGATATAAAGGGAGTCCCCAATATCAACTATGTGTAATATGGTCATGACCTAGTAGGATTTGCATATCATACCCAGGTGTATTGTGAAATGATCCAATCGTCTCTTGAATAGGGGAGAAAGTATACTGGATTTTGAACACTTTACGCACTAAGTGCCTCAGTCCCCTTAGATTTAGACTCTATAATTACTCGCCAGACTTATCTTACCATGGACCTCTTTGGAATTCCTTGTTAATAATCTGATGATTGAACCAAGATTAAGTGACCCATTCGCTTTTTACTGGTTGTTCTCCAATAACTTCTCTTTCATTTACCATCTCTTAACCATATTGGAGAAGTCCATGCCAATGCAATTCCCCCTGGTTCCTGACCCTCCTTCTCTTTCCTTATT
>NC_092867.1:20240875-20309234 GCF_032062135.1 Pyxicephalus adspersus | reverse complement strand
AATATAAATGGTTTGATGATTCTGGTATAGAGGAACCTGGGTGACCCACACATAGCCCTGGCCTAGACTCAAATTAACATTTTTGGGATGAACACTGATTGTCAGCCAGACCTTACCGTCCAACATCAATACTTCACAATAACCTCACAAGCGTTTTTGGCTATATGGGCACACATTTCTAAAATCCCAACTTGAGAATATATAACTGCATAGGGAACACCAAATTCTATATCACCTAGGTTCTCCAATTACAGTCTATCCTCTCCAGTCTAAGGGAATCAGGTTCAGCATTTTCTACTTGATTTCCTTGCTGATTAGGATGGGTTTTGTTCTTTGGGCGTAGGGGCAGAATCGCATACTGTATAGTCGAATAGTCAAACCCTCTGGCACTGGCCCTGGGGGGGAACTACCTGAAAAAAATAAAGGATCAATCATATTCAGGAAGGTATGATATAAAAATTGTTATTTTTCACCAAAAGTTACACCATGTGAGAGAACAATAGACATATCAATTACTGGCTCCTCATAGGCTCATTATCCTTATACAAACTGTAGTCAGTCCAATGTTACTGTATATTTATGTAAGGAACATTCACATTTTTTCATTTGTCATAGCGCATTGGTTTAGAAGGATTTTTCCCATATTTAAAATATCAGTATCTGGAAACGTTCATTGTTAGGGATAGTTTACACAAGATTAGCTAATATCATTATGAGCTCTGTTTGACTACACTGTAAAACATTTATAAGTCATCTGAAAGCTTTTTAAATGTCCATGCTTACTAATCCTAACAGTACTTGCTTCACTTTCAATATACATATGACTGTTTTCCTGTTTACACATTTTATATGTAGTGTCCTTTAGTGGGACTTTAAATGTTTAAGGGTTAAAAAAAGGGTTTTTAGTTCTAGAACTTGGTTCTCCACATCAAAAGTGATGGGTGGATGCCTGTTGCTGCTCACCTGGTACCTGTGTGGGCATAGGTATCAATCAATCACAGTTTTTCTGCAGGTATTTTGTGGCCCATGGGCTATTTTAGCACCTTATTGGGTGAGTGGCTGTCAATTGTTTAAATGCTTGAGATCTGAGTTGTAGGGGGACCTCATAGAGCAGGGGTGTCAAACCCTGGCCCCCAATGTTCTTTTTTTGGGGCCCCAAAGGAATCATAAAATTGAACTGCAGCTGGCCCACTGCTGCATTGAAATAGCACCGCTACTACACTCCCCAGCATCACTGGCGTCTATAGACTCTCTGCCTATGCATGGCCCCGCATTGGACTGTTTTATAGAAGCAAGTAATGCCGAGAATTTTAGTAGCAGCTCTATTTCTAGCATTCCCCTCAGCTGTACTTTTCCTTGCTTCTCCAAGGCATGGACTTGAATGGTTGGATTTTCATAGAAAAATATTGGTATTATTATTGTTAGCCTGTGCAAAAAGGTTACGATTGAAATTTAACTCAGAAGCCTACAAATAGAGAAAGAGGCATGAGATTTTTTCCTAAAAAACTCTAATAAAAGCTTTTCTGGATTAAATGTGAAGCAAAACCTCTTTGTTTCCATATGAAAAGGTTTTTTATCTAATGAGAAGGAAAAACGTCCTCAATTTTTTCAATAAATTTCAAGGTTGGCCCGCGACTTTGTCTAAGTTTTTCATTTTCTGTGTATTTGAGTTTGACACCCCCTGTCCTAGAGCCATGACATTCTGATAGGATGATAGACCAGGGCAGTTGGCCCTTATTGCCCCAAGAGGATTCACTAAGCTGAAGCTTAAAAGGATAATATCCCACTGGCTCCCATTATATGGGACAAGCTCCTTAGGGAAATTCTTACTCGGCTTTGGAAGTGTCAATAATGCTTTTGGATCTGCTTACCACTGCCTATAGTATTGGAACTTTGCATGTTATGTTGGAGTAGTAGTGGCTGCTGCCCTTAACCTCTCTCCATCCACCCCCAGGGGTTTAATCGCTTCACGCTTTGCTCTTTAATTTATGTCACTTTTATATTAGAATAAACCTTTTTTATACCTTTCATATAATGGCATAACGCAACATTTTAATAAATAGAGTAATTAGTGAGATTTTTACTTGTGCATCACATACAACTTGCAGATCTGCCACATAAATTGAGACCCACCTCATTATTCTAATGGCTGTCTGCAAAGTCTTGTAGCTCTGCCCACTGGGTACACCTCTGGGTAATATTTGGATAGAAATGATACAGGAATCATTAGTACATTCAAACTGCAAAGCAGCCATTCTACTGTAATACAAATGAACTTCTCATGGGAGCCCAGGATCCCTTCTATCAACAATATACATTTGGGTACAACCTTATATTGGGTAGTTTACAATAGCTGTAATGAAAGTACTCACGTTGCCGCCTTTTCTAGGATAAAATACCAGCCTGGCCTTTTTTTTCTATTACTAATACTGGCAATAAGTCCATTTTGTATTAACCAGGTCTGACCAGATGACCCTGTGTTTGCTTTCTGTAATACTGTTTACTTACCTTTAGCCAAACTTCTCTCAGAGCTAGTCATCTTAGAAGTCTGCCACTTGCAGAAGAACCTGTATTATTATTATTATTATTATTATTATTATTATTATTAATAAACAGGATTTATATAACGCCAACATATTATGCAGCACTGTACATTAAATAGGGATTGCAAATGACAGACAGTGATATAGGAGGAGAGGACCCTGCCCCGAAAAGCTTACAATCTAGTATGCAAGAATGTTAGAAAAAAGAAAAGTTGAGATTCTTGTGCTGCAAGAACAGATCAGCAAAGTATATACAGCATAGCGTGCAAATCACCAGGACAGAAATAATGTGACTGGGAGGTTCTGCTTACAACAGACATAAAGGAGGTGCTTTCAGTCTCCTCCTATTACTTCATGATCAACTGGAAACAAACACATAAAAGAGGAAGAGACATACACGCCTATGTTACATTCTCAATACACACGTGTCATGTGAAAGATAAAGACTAAATTCTCTTTGTTGTACATAGTACAATGCCACTGAGATTATTATAGCCCAAACTAGAAACAGCATTCTTAAAGTCTATGAATAGCTAAAACTTTTTCTTGTTTTGGAAAGAAGGAATGGGTAAAACTGTATGCGTCCATTAGATTTCCCTTTTTAGACTGCTGTCAGGTAACAGGTGTTGCATTTGGAAGATTTACATAGTGACCACTGTAATATTTTATATTTCCCATCAGGTTCTGTCACCCTAACTATGATTACCGAGACAACAAATACCTACCATTCAGGGAAGGAGACGGTGCTAAGAATTTCACAGTGGTTATATTTCGCTATCCATCATTTAGGAAAAGAAAAATGTTTTGTTTATAAACACTCCTCTCAAAATACATTTTTTATTAGAATTACAAGGTAAACATGACATTAAGTCCGGAAAGACTGCATACACACTCCTAATATACATACTGTTATTCTAATGTAAGCTGCAAAAGCAATTAGACATGAACAAATGATCCTCACTAGGGGGGAATAAGCACAAAATTGGAATTGCACATACTGACAAATCGGAATTCTTGTTTAGAAAGTATCTACATTAATCACTACTCTGTCCACCACCTCTCGGACCTCAGATCAGAGCTCCAGTAGGTACACTATTACACAATCACTGATCTCTGCATTTTGCATATGCAAGGTACATACTTCTGAGCCAAGCATTCTGTATTACAATTACTGACCCGGCATACTGTTACATATTACTGACCCCCTGCACTCCATGGTACATATATCTGAGCCCAGCTCTCGGTATTACATCTACTAACCCCTGCAATTTTGCACAATATACTACTGACCTCTGTCCTCTGATTACACACAAACAAATCCCTGTACTCCGTTACATGCTACTTGCCATGGCTCTCAAACAATGTACACCCAAAAAATGGGCCTAGGCTGTTTTTTGCAATATATGTAAGTATACAGTGTATATGGTAGCATGGTGGCTCAGTGGTTAGCACCCTGGCCTTTGCAGCCCTAGGTCCCAGGTTCAAATCTTGGCCAGGGCACTGTCTGCATGCAGTTTGCAAGTTCTCCCTGTGTTTACATGGATTTCCTCCCACATTCTAAAAAGACACAGTTAGGTTATTGGCTTTCCCCTAAAAATTTACTTTACACTATATTAATGACATATGACTATGGTAGTAGATAATAATAATAATAATAATAATAATGTGTGCGATATGTCCATGTACACAGTGAAAGAATAACACTTATATTTTAGGTTGGGCCAATAGCTTTTCAACACTTGTACTCCATCTTTAAATCAAATATGCTGATGCAGATATTCCAATAATGTTTAAAAAATTCTATATATATATATATATATATATATATTATATATATACACATTTTTTTATTCTCATATATCTTACATTCAAATCATACCTGGTGATTCTACCAGAAAAATGAATCCACAAGCTCCTTCCTTCTTCAGGTGACAGCACATTCCACAGTAGTCACCACAAAAAAACATCTTTTGTTAAGGTTCGGCTCTGTCTTTTTGGAATGTAAAAGGGTAATACCTAGTCATGGGAAACAACTTGCCTATTGTACACTACATTTTATTTTCTACAGTTGATATTTCTACGTAGAAGGTTATGTGTCTGTAGATAAGTCAGATGTGTACGTTCAGAGTACAGGTCTAAGTATAGGCATAGGCAGAAGAAGGGAGAGATTTTGGCACATGTGTGCAGCGGGTGGCAGATTGCCCTCAGAGATATTTCTAGAAAATGTGTGTATGAGTGACAGAAAGATGAAAACTTCAAAAATACTGCTAATACTATTTTATATGTAAGAATTGTGTTACGTTGTCATTTTGCACAATTTTCCACAATAGTTGATTACTGAGAAGTATCTGGCTGCTGGCATCTTCTATGAGAAATCTAACTAGCACCAATGTATATCGACTTTTTCAGTGTTAAGTGTTCTTATTTCAGTAAACATAAGCCAGACCGGTTAGTTTGTTTGCACATCATCATTGCTTTCTGAACTGCTTTTAAGAAAAAATTGTCTTGACATTAGGGTCATTTTTTTAAACTCATGGCGCTATTGCATGTATTAGCTAGGTATGTGTTGCATGATGGCATTTTTCTGACAGTTTTTCCTGACAGTTTCTGATACCTCTCAGGAATGAGGTCAGTGAGATCTCAATGTAGTCCATGTGCTTGAGTTCCTTGCTTCACATGTTGCAGTAACATCTGTATTAACACAGGTATTACTGCAGAACATGTTCCTGCACTTTGCTTTTTTTGCAGGTAAGTGACATGTTTCTAAAAAAATATTAAAAATAAATACTGAACTTAAATCTTACATTATCATGTTAGAGTTCAAACTTACTGTAAATACTGGAGGGCAGCAGACTGGTGTTTATTTCAATGATTTCAGAATTTTAACATTTTACTACATACTGCTCTTGTTACCTTTCAATATTTTTATTCAAGTTTTTAGAAGTAGGGTAAGGGATAATACCAATACAAATTACCAAAAACGAGAGGATCTCCAATGTTGCATGTCCCTAAATGTGTATGTTGTTGTATTTTTAAATATAGTAATAAATGATTAACACTCTTGACAGTTTACATTTTGCTCTCTGTGGACAGGAAGTGAGCATCAATATCTATTATCTGGGTGGAATTCAGCACTTGTCCACAGGTGTCTTCATTTGCAATAGTAGTAGTAAATCCTTCACACTGAATCCAGTCCAATTGTTCTGTGCAGGCTTTTTAGAAATAAAATATATTGGTAATATTGCTGCATATGATTTGCCCGTTTTGTTAGACATGGATGCAGCCTGTTCTTCTCAGCCTAATTATACATCTAAAAAGACATAGGAATAATGAAATGGATCATTTCAAGGTGTTTTTTATTAACTTTCTCTTGTTCACCAAGCACAATTACAATGTATTATTTTTAAAATAAATGTGCTTCGGCTACCATTTTGAAATACTTGTTGTATACAGAAGGCCATTGTAAGGAAAGCAAACTGATTTGCATGCTTTTGTGCACAAGGACGTCAGCACCTATGTTGAAACAGGGCACACATTGAGCTGACGCATGGTGGGCTATTTAAGCTTAGACTTCTGCCTTGCAGACTTGTCTTCAGCCCCTATGCATCCAACATGTGTCCTTGGGTGACTTATGGTGACTCAGACTGCACCTAGGCCTTGTTCTGTGGATCAACCCTGTTTCCTTTGTATGAACTCCGTTTAACTGTTGATGACCTTGTCTTATTTCTGGACCTGCTTTGCCTACCTGTACCAATCCTGCCAGCACGCTACCTCCGCCTGCTACCTGACCTGTCTCTGATCTGCATCCTGGATTGCACCTGTCAGCCTTTTGCAAACCCCTGCCTGTCCCTTAACCTGCCTCTGATCTGCATTTCTGTACCTTATTTAAGAGCATGGTGGATGAATATCAGGTTTTCTTTATTGCAAACGGACCCCTTAGAGCAGGGGTGTCCAAACTTTTTGCAAAGAGAAATTTGGTGAGGTGAAAATGTGTGGGGGCTGACCATTCAGCACTTACTCAGGGTTGGTGTGGGCTTGGTCTGCACAGGTCCCGCAGAGCACACACCCACCAGGGTATAGTGAGGGATTCCCTAACACAGAGTCCAGTGTCAGTGCGGGCTCCTTGCAGAGCACCTTCTTGGAATCAGAGTGGGAGTGGTCTGTGCGGATCCCGTACAGCTTATGCCCACTATATTGACGTAGAAGATTTCCTGTGCACACATGGGGACTCCCGTTCTGCTGATTATGTCCGCTGAGTAGCGGGCCGATAATTGCAAGGCGGTTGATCAACTCTAATAAAATATAAAATAGCCATTTTGTACGCGTGTATTTTATGCTGTGGTCAACAGTGCTGGCGGGCCACATATTATTGATTTTCTGACGGAGGCTGCAGGCCGGTGGAAATCTGACCTCAATTGGCCCCCGGGCCATACTTTGGACATACCTGCTTTAGAGTGAAAATAGATACAGAACAGGAAGTGTGTTACTGCCATCTTCTCCTCTTCCTCCTGATTCTTCATCCTACGTCACCCAACCCAGGCGCATGCCCGAGACGCTCAGGTATGCGCAGAAGGAGCACCTAAGAGCCTCCTGGGATGTGTGACGTAGATATCCTGGGAGGCTTTGCGCTCCCAGTCATTCTTGATCGCCTAGGCGATCAAGAATTAGGGGGCAGTGCTGCACCTTTTTTTCTTTTTTTAAAAGTGTGTTGCACCCCAAAAAAAAAAAAAAAAACAACAGATTTTTTAGCTTACAGAAGAGTTGTCTACCCTTTTATGTAAAGTGAAAATTCTTAGTTTAGGTAAGCTTTAATAGCCAAAAATAAAATCAACACAGTCCTTATATCCAAGGAAGCTGTTTGATATTACAATTGGGGCTCAAGGTCACGGTCAAGGTCAAGGTCATTTTGAACATGAAATGTTACAGTGAAATTAGCAATGATAAGGCTAGGTTTAGGCCTGCCTTGGAATCACATGATTCCGTGTGTATCATGGTGGCTGGCACCTTGCCAACCACTCGCACCACAGTGCCGGATCTTAAAGAAGCAGTCTCTTCTCTGCAGATTTGACAGAAGGTGGCAATAAGCAGTAGTGTATCGCCCGCTGCTGTCCCTATTCATTCCCTAAAGAGATGCCGCAAGTTGAAGCTACTAATACCGTATTCACGAAGGCAGCAGTTCACTAGCATTAGGGTGTGGTAACCACAACGTAACCTCACTGCAAGTCTAAACATAACCCAAGTCTGGTTAGGGGGGTTTTTTATACTATAGTAAACTGCAAGTTCTGTAACCCAAAATCCATGAAAGCCAGATGTCATTCTTCGAATATGTCTGTATCTATAAAAGAAATAAGTATGTGGTCACATTTTTAATTCCAAGTTTATTCAAGAACTGAGGTTACAACAATCAACATAGCAGGGCATTCAATACAGCAACAAGTAAATGTTAAATAATTTCTATACAATCTAAAAATCTACCAATAAAAGTGTGCATTTTAGCTCACAATTACAGAGGTAAATGTTTTCGTATCAAATAACCTTGAAGCTAATTGGATATCCTAAAGCCTCAATGAATTCCAGCTTTCTATTTTCATTTTCTCAAACCAAAACTAAGCTAAATGAGGTAGAGGTGATTGGGAAAACCACTTACAAATATGCCTAATGTAACTATATCACTGGCTGTACTATTGAGTAACACATAAGAACAGAGCAGTAGAGTGGACCCATCTACCCACTACCCATCTCTGCCAGAAGAATCTCAATGCAACACAACCAAGTAAAAAAATAACAAATTGTATAACAGGATTTTTACAGCAAGCAACTCAGTGATCGGAGGATAAACCTGGACATCGAACTAGTTCATCAACTGGTCATGGTCTGGCATATCAACAAACAGGGAGCCTATTAGGATGTGAGTATATCCCAGTAAATAGAGCTAATGTTAGAATAACTAGTAGTACAATACAAGATCTGAAGTAATGATCAAGAAATAGCAGGTGACATCAGCATAATACCATCATGCCTTAAAAAAAAAAGAATGGATAAACCATTCATGACTAAATACTTGCGTAACATAATAGTTAAAGAAGTAGTTCAACAGAAAAAAAGGAAGGGGAATGTAAAATACATAAAAAGTCAGCAAAAACATTGGTAGACAGCAGGCATTTATCATTTTTTCCAATCCATTTCTTAATTAAAAGATTCTGTATACATATATTGAAATAGGATGTCTTTTTAACAGCTGTAAAATGTTGTGTTAAGGTATTTATATTCATAATGAACAATAGAGAAAAATGTCTATAATTTTTACACAATATATTTTGGCACTGAGCAGCACTTACTTCAATGGTATCTGACATCTATTAGGCAAGCCCATTTCTTCCCTGCATGGTCAGGTAATGACTTCCGAGAGTGTCCCTCCCTGGGAAGGAATTAGCCTCATCCAGTGTAAACCTGCATAACAACCCCTCACAGGTATATGAGTTTACTTTTTGGTAACAATCGTTCTTTGCTTTGTAATATATGTATTCTTATGTATATATTGTATGTATTACCCTAAAACTATGTGCTAATAATAATAATAATAATCAAAATATTATATATATATATATATAAAAAACCCCTATTTCTAATTCTTTCTTTTTTTCTTGGTAAAAACAGTTTGGGGTTGGCAGAACTCATATATAAAAGTAATTATTCAAAGGAACCACAAACCTTTACTGCCATTATCATTCTCCAAAGTTGTCTTAAATATAGATTTGTACATACAGACTGCTTTTATAATGAATAAAGGACTACCCCTAAAACAAGTTTCTGATTCTCCTAACTTTTTCTTGTGCACAATGAAATTAGTTTTTACATTGGGTTTGCCCATCTCAGTGTAATACAATTTTGTGATAATTTTGTAATTATAATTTGATAAATTTGTGTAAAAAGCTAACCACGTTTGTTTAGGGGTCACCATTTCAAAATATTTACTTTATGAGGCAGACCATAAAGGGAATATTCAGTTACTTTTATTAGTCCTGCATGGGAGATAACAAGCTCAATGCCTAGTATGACTGAGGTTCTTAAAGAAGCAATCTGGCTTTTTTTACCTTGGCTGCATCATGTCACTTAGGATAGAAACACAAAGCTCTGTTTGTAGAAATAATATTTATTACATTGTTAACTTGGGATTTAAGTGTTTTAAATCAGCACTTCTTAAACTAATCACCAACATTCTGGTTATTTAGATCTTCTCTCAGAGGCAGATGTTCTATTAGCGGTATCTGAGGGATGGCACTTGGAATAAACCATGGAAGACTGTACTGATTTTCATTTTGTACCAGACACACTTTGTTGGATAGAAGTGTTCCTAATTGAGGCCATAATCAACAGCATCCAAATTATCCTGAGAGTAGAGCTTGTAAAATTCTAAGAAAACCTCTGGTTCAATAAAAGTTGCCTTAACAGCTGGGTCTTGTAACATACGGTCATGCCAGGCTTTGACCTGTGGGGTCTTTTCCATAAGACTACAAAAAGGAAAAGAAATTGTATTACTATCAGACATGTTTAGATAATCCTTAATGTCTTTCTAGCTAGCTACAGTGGTGTTTAAAAATTTGTGAACCCTTAAATATTTTCTTTAATTTTATACATTCTTGTTCCACTTACCTTTCTGCCCTCGTAGAAAAATCCTCCCCTAGCCGCTCTTTTTGCTCCTCCAATTACCTACTAATGACTTCTTAACTCATAACCTCATCACACGCACAGCTCTTCACACGAGGAATGATAGCCTTGTGTGAAGAAACCCACCATTATTTAAGAACTGAAGCTATTCTGTATGGAGGAATGGGTGAAATTTCCTTCTAGTCAATGTGCAGGCCTACACAAGGGGGTCACACCACACACTGAGAGCACAAATCACTTCACATGCAGATATTTCTTTTGGATTATTTCCTTCAATAATAACATAACCAAACATAAAAATTTGTGTTTCCTTTGTTTTTTTCCTCTACTTTTAGGACTTTGTTTGAAAATCAGATAATGCTTTAGGTCACATGTATATAAAATATAGAAAACTTCATGGGGTTCACAAACTTTCAGGCACCATTTTACTCATAGTTACTTGCTCACCTATAAACACTATCAAAATAATCTGGAACCACAGGTGTCTGGTGCATGTCTATGTGAAATCCTTTGTATTAAATATCTTGTGCCAGTAAGATCATGCAACTGTTAATCCACTGATATTTGTTAACAGCTTAATTACTGGTAGGATGGAATATTACAATATAAAATATATTTTTCTTCAGAACAAAAGAACTTGGAAAAGGAGAGGTAAAGAAGTCTATTATTCCTAATAAAACTTTTCAAGTAAAAAAAAGGCCGCTGGGGCCCCATACCAGTTTACCCAAACAGTTATACCTTCCTTGCTCCTCCATAGCTTCCTTCTCTCCCTTCTAAGAATTACAAAAATACAGAACAACACTGCACAAAAATAGAGCTTTACGTAAAAGAAAATATTTAAAATCCTAAACATAACTGGCCCATTTTATAAAGCTCTTCAAGACAGGAGAAGATAGATTTTAATAGGTAAATCTAGGTGATCCAGCAAACCTGGAATAGAATTCTTAAAAATATTTACTAGTATTTAACAAAGGTTTTTAATGCTAGACCAGATCCATTCCAGGTTTGCTGGATCACCCGGCATAGTCTATCTTCTCTGGTCTTGGAAAGCTTTGATAAACAAGGCCCCATGAGTAAATAAAAAGAGGTTGTTCTTACTCTTCCAGTCCAAAAATGCAGAATGGCTCAAACGAGGGCCATAACATGTAGTCAATCATAGACACAGATTCACCACCAAAGTATGGTGAGTTCTTCTTAGCCAATGCCTAAAAACAAAGATAAGGAAAAGAAAGTTTTAATAACTGCGCTGCCCATACTGTTTTTTTCCATTACAGTATTATGTTATGTCAGGTATATTAATCTTGTATTTATTTTTTAAGCTATTGTGGTCGGATTTACCTATTCTAATTTTTAGTAGCATTTAGTGTTTTTCACATTTTCATTACTATTCTTTTTTGCTTTGATAAAGAAAAAGAGACTTTAACAAACATATTCATATAGAACTGGTTAAGTTAAAGCAGCCTGTTCAGACCAGTTTGTAGAGAATTTCAGTTATAGAAAAAATATCCTCAGAATAGGGAGGTATGACATTTAATGTCCTTTCAGAGCTTAGTGCTAAGTCACCACACACGTTAAGGTAGTCAATTAACTTTGAATAGGCAGGCAACACAATAGACCAATATTTCTCAACCAGGGATCAGTGGAACCCTTCCTTCATTCTTTAAATAACAAGCAATTTGTGCTTCTCAGGTGGATGTTAACAACGATCCCTTTGACTATCTGTAAGAGTGACATTCTTCCCACTGAACAGCAATGTAAGATTCATTCTTCACACTGACCACCACTCTAATGTACTGTGATCTGTGGATATAGTAATTATACAGGAGTTACCCCAAATCCTAAAAGTTATCTCAAGGATCCCTCATGTTAAAAAAGTTGGGAAACACTGCATTAGACTATAGATCATTAAGCAGATTTGCAGATTTTTTTAAGGCAGCCGACTGCAAAGCTCAGTACTCAGTCAGGTGCTCCTATTGGCATCTAGCATACACGTGATTCCGGGGTGCCATTTTAAATGAATAACCTATGCTGATGATGCTGTGGAGACAGAAAAGGCCAATATACTTGCCCTCCAAACACAGCCTAATAAAACTCCATTCATTGAATAGGGTGTATTTTCTAAATCCATAAATAAATCCTAGTGGATAATTTGTAAATAATAATATGATATATTAATATTTTTTGTGAATACTGTGATAACTATGAGTATATAATATACAGCACAGTGTGCAGAGTAAAACAGTGAGCAGTATATACAGTGCCCTGCAGAAGTATCATTTCCCTTTTCACAAGTGTTTGGACTTCACCATATGGTCAAAAATAATAAAGTGAAAATAAAATACATTGCATATGTTAAATATTAAACATATATATATATATATATATATATATAATTATTATAATATTAAGATTTGGTAAGAGAGAGTGTCACATTGTATACATACAATAAATCGACCTGTTCTGAAAGGCCTTATTTATGGCACACCACTAAGCAATATGAAGACTCAGGAACACTCCAAACAAATGAAAGAGAATATAGATCAAGGTTGGGCTATAAATGTCCCAAACTTTGATTATCACATGAAGCAACATAAGTTCCATTATAGCAATATTAAAAAAATATTGTACCACTACTAAGCCAACAACAGAAGGTCAATCAACAAAAGTCATACACTGGGTAAGGAGAGAGATGGGACAAAGACCCTGATTTATAAAAGCTATCCAAGGCTGGAAAGAATACACTTTCATCAGTTAAGCTGGGTGATCCAGCAAACCTGGAATAGATCTGGTCCAGGATTTAAAACGTTTGCTAGCAAATAGCAAATGATTTTTAAGAAATCAATTCAAGGTTTTCTGGATCACCCAGCTTCACTGATCAAAGTGTATTCTCTCCAGGAGAGCTTTCATAAATCAGGCCCAAAGACCGAATATTTTACATTGTGGAAAGCATGATGTGTGGCACAGTCCCAACACTTCCCATCAAGCCTGTGAAGCATGTTGGTGACAGATGCAGGGTATATTTTTAATTTTCAGGAGCAGAAAATCTGGTTGAGATTAAAGGAAAGATGGGTATTAATAAATTCAGGTCAATTCTTAGGGAAAACACGTTTCAATCTTCCAGGGATTTGAGTTTCAGAATAAGGTTAACCTTCCAGCAGGACATAACTAAACAGCTATAACTACACTGGAGTGGGAAACATTTAAATGTCTTTGAATTGTCTAGTCAAACCCAGAGCTCAATCCAATAAATAAACTCTGGCATGACAAAGATTGCTGCACACAACATAACTCCAAAGAGCTGGAGTTACTTTTGACAAACAATTGTTTTTTTAGCAAAAACATATGTTGAGAAAACATGTTGTGAAATTCCGTTTTGCAAAAAAACACAACTAACACTAAGGGATGGATTTATAAAACAGGGAATCTGACATTCCCTTGTGGTAATCTTCCAGGTCCATGTGTTTTATTGACAATTACTGATTCCCACCAGGGTAATCTTTGAGAGAATGTCAGATTCCCTGTTTTATAAAAAAAACCCTAAGAGGGATTAATACTTTCAAAAGCCATTGTATGGCACAGCATACAGAGTGGAACATAATGGATGTTATATCTACAGCACAATGTATACTGTAGGGCGGTGTGGGGTGTACAACCTTTTTTATTTCCAATGCACCAATAAGATATTATGTTACCTCTTCCAGTTTTTTTAACTTCTCAAAAAACTGTGATTTTAATTCAGCTGTGTCTTCATTATTTTTCATTGCAAAGGCAATCTTGTGATATATGGGTGTGACCTGAAAAATACAATACTTGTTTAGTAATTGTTTTATTATGTCCAAAAAATACTGAAGAAGCAGAAATTATTTTGTGTTTAAATTATATTCCTATTATTTTTGGTTCTCAACGAATATCGCTATGCATTTACGCCATTTTGTAGAGATTCGATGTGCTTTTTGAAAATTACCTTGTGAACACTGATAAGTAGTAAAAGGCATCCAACATCATTTACATTTTAAATGGGCATTGATTTGTTCATGATTTTTATTGATATAAACCTTAAGAATATTGAGTACTTCATGAATGAAAATTTACCTTAGAACACTAACCAAGTAATATATGGTTGGGAACACTGGTAGATTTGTAGAAATGCTGGTGGTTTAGGAATCACCATCATTTAATATTTGTCCAGTATATCATGTTGCAGTATATGGTCCGGTAAAAAAGTATGTATCCCCTATAAAATGATTGATGGGATTAACACTAACAAAAAAGTTAAATCTTCATTGAAGCAACTTCTACAGATAAAGGCGATATTCAGGATTAGTGTTGTACAAAATAGCAGTCAGTTGAAATCTAAGTAAATTCAAACTATTAAGGCACCAGGCAGACAGCAGGAGTAGGTCAAAACACCGGGCTAGGTGAGTAACATGCTGACAGACCAGGTAAGGAGCACCTAGAGCACCTGGCCTGAAGAAGGAGCACCTGGCCTGAAGGACCTGCACATCTTTCTCTTGCAGAGCTCTTTTGATTTTGGCATGATATCACCACATACATAAACAGCAAAAACAAAACCAGATCCTAGATATCTGAGGTAAGATTCCCTAAGGGCACAAACCTATGCCATAAAAATATTACACCAAAATTGAATGCATCATTTGTTCAAGTATATCATCTTTATCTGAAGAATTTTTGAGTAAAGATCCAACACTTGCATGTGTATATAAGTTTAGGTTAAAAAAAAAAATATATATATGTGTGTGTATATATATATATATATATATATATATATATATAAATAAATATATATATATACAGATATACATACACACTTTTCCATACTTTTCCCTGAACTTACCGTACTGTTTTATATCGCTGATATGTATAGATATGTCAATAGCTGATGCACTGTACTGACTACAGACTTTGTAAAGCTCTGTGTAATATGTCGGTGCTATATAAATACTGGCTAATAATATTTAACAGGTAATATGTTATAGTTTTACTCCAATATACACAAAAAGGCAGGATAGTAAAAATTGTTAGCATTCTTACAAAGATCTGTTTATCATAGTGAAAGAATTGAAAATTAAAGCTGGAACCCGCCTGGCTGCTGTATACACCTCTACTTTCTTTTTTATGCAATATCAAGTAACCCCAAGGCTTTAGAAATATCAATTTTAATTCATATACACATTTTGTCATCCACTAGACACACAAAACACAAAGTTTTCATCTCACATACAGCAGAGAAAGCTTCCAGCAGCATCTTCTGCTCAGCTTTTGCATAGGGGTCAGATGGAATCAGCCTGGTCCCAGGAAAAGCTTCATCCAGGTATTCACATACAATTGGTGATTCATAGATTATCTTCCCATCAGAAGTTTCAATGGATGGTACCAGACCCAAAGGACTCTTCTCAAAAAACCAGTCTGGCTTGTTCTTTAGATTGATGTTCACTACTTCATGTCTATAATAATGAACAAAAAAACAAGCAAAACAAAAAGTCAATCAAGTTGATGCGTAGTGTGAAATCTGATCCAATACCCAACACTTATGTTAGGTGGTCTACATATTCCAGTATCAAACTGATAAAAATAATCTCCATACAGCTATATCAAATGATGCCACTTGTCATTAAAGGGAACCAGCATCACCACATTTATAAATTCTTGGACAGCTGCTAGAAGGTAAATACGAGAAA
Organism: Pyxicephalus adspersus; assembly: GCF_032062135.1. Lineage (NCBI taxonomy): Eukaryota > Metazoa > Chordata > Amphibia > Anura > Pyxicephalidae > Pyxicephalus > Pyxicephalus adspersus. Next base: position 20,293,324 of record NC_092867.1, on the reverse strand, counting down.
AAAAAATTGTTCCCATTTAATTAACATTTAAAATGCTAGAAGGTAAATAGCTCATACCTAGCCATGTAGAACCTCCCAAAACCCAAAACTTTTTCCCTACACACAGGGTCTCATTTACTAAAGGAGTCAGGGATGTCCACTTAAAGTGAATTATTACAATCACTTCTTAATATGACACTTACAGTCACACAATGAATATTTCACTTAGCTTAGTAAATGTTGTACAAATTGTATACGCCATGGAATATATGAATATGCCATGGAATTGTATTAGGACTACACAAAAGCTTGACCACACCATTTTCCATTTCACCAGGTAAGGCTAATAGCACTGGGATTCATTTATTATATTAGTAATATTAGGCTTTTGGCTTGGTAAATTGAATTAATGCTGTGCTGGGGATCATTGATTTAGCTTAGTGAACTCTGCTGACAGCCATCCAAACACATACAATAATACATTTAATTTATTTTATTGCATCTTGGAGATTCTATACAAGGTTAATTTCTGGCGAGGTCAAAACATATTATTGTAAAAAAAGTGTTTTTCTACAGCTATTCACTATTGGCCAGAAAAATGGAAAACAAATCCACATATCCACAATATCACATATAAGGACTAAAAATCAGCAATATATTAAGTGTGTGCTTTTGAGTTGAGATTTCCTTTAGAAGGACATTGGAAATCAACACATTGAAAACATTAAAAACGTCAGGTATCACATATCTAAATGTCTTACTTGATTCCTTTGGCAACCAGAACGAGTCTTGCTCTCTGTGCAAAGGGGCAGAATCTCATACTGTAAAGTCGAATTAACCCTTGTGGCACCGGCCCTGGGGGGCACTACCTGAAATAAAGGATCAATCAGGTCAAAAAGTAGTATGTTACACAAATATTTTGCTTCCCATGGAATTTTTTACAGATCTGGAGAGAACAATAGTTTGTCTGTATCATTTGAGATTTATTGCCATGAAACAAATAGTAGCTGTAGTCTTCTAAAAGGGGACCTATCACCAAAATTTTTACTTTATAAAAAAAAAAAAATGTACATAATTACATTTTACAAAAAGGTACAAATTTATGTAAAGTAACAATTATCTTCTTTATTCCCCTAGGTGCTTTTATATTTATATATATGGTTTTTTTTACCAAAAAGGGAGACCCTTCCCTTCTATCTTTACCACCGCAGCTGTAAAGACTGAATGGGAGTGCAAGCCTCCTGAGATACCTACATCACGCATCCCAGGGTTTGGGCTCAATCTCGGGCATGCACAGAAAAAGTTTTTTCCCACTTAAAAATAGTGTTGATCCCTCACATGCATAGTGAGGTCAGCATTCTTTTTTTTTTCCTTTAAAGGAGGATATGTCAGGAAAAAGGAGGATTCCAGGACAAAGTGGAAACAAATCAAGGCCAGGTGTCGAGGAATCTGGGTGATTTTTTAAAAATTTTATGACAGCTCCTCTTTAAGAATTGCCCACTAAAAATCTTGCATTTGTACCAGATACAAACTTCAGAATCTAGTAACATGCCCTCCTCCATACAGGTGCTTGACAAGGAGCACACTACCTAGTACTTTAAACTTAAAAAATATTACATTCATAAACACTGTGAGCAGACAAGTGTTGTGCTGATCCAAGCATGATTACATTTTCGGGGTCTGTTTGTCCCAGGTGGTGTTTTTTCTGTTGTAGGAGTTCTGGAATACCAAATTCATTTAATGGAGGAGCAGCTCACATAAGTGAATTAGGATATCCCATTCCTTGACTGTTTTCATCCAGAACTACCCTTGTGCATGTGCGCCAATACCAAACATTGATTAACTTTCTATGATATATATAGTCTGACTTTTTTGTTGCACAATCTAAGATGCTGTGCTGTTTCCCCATTTAGAATGGATGAGTGATTTGTAAGTGAATCTAACTAAGACTGCTTAATGTTTTCTCTTATTTAGAGATTCAAGACTGACCCTGCATCAGGAGCCCTGTCTATCATGGCATTTTGCAATCACAATGTTTATAACATATAATGAAATAAAAAGGAATCTTACTTTCTGGAAATCCAGATGTCACATTTCCTACCTTTAGACAAACTTCTCTCAGAGGTGGTCATGTTTGCAGATTGTCACTGTACTTTAATGAGGCGCCTATATGGAAACAATAATAAAAAAGAGTTTAGATTTTGTGTCTTGTGCACAGATCAGCAGACTATAGCAGCATACCATGCAACTCACCAGGATAGGGGCTGTGTGACTGGGAGGCTCTGCTTGCAACATATATAAAGCAGCTGCTTTTAGCCCCCTCCAATAATGATCAATAGGCAACAAACCCAAAGGCAGAGGACAGGAAAAGCCACATAGGCTTTACCTCAAGGAGCAGGCAAATCTGAAAAGGTGGGGGATCTATATGACTAATATGGACAAAGATCACCAGGGTGCAGCATCATTTTTTCCAAGAAAACAACCTAGCAAGGTCCCACTTTAAGAGCACTTAACCTCCTGAGCGGTTTATTTCTGTCTGGATTTATATGTCTAAAAGCGGTACATTGTCTTTCATGAAAATGTATTTTACAGTATAATATAATAGTATGAGTATAAAAGTTTGAAACACAAAATCATGTCAAAATAAAAAATTCAAAAAAGTAAATTTATTAATAAACTTTGACATGAATTTGTGTTTTAAACTTTATTATACTGTATATTATACTGGTAACTAAATGTTCATGAAATACATGCTTTTAGACATATAAATCCAGTATATTGCATTCAGTACAGTTATTTTTTATTGAATGCAATACAAAATAATTTGAAATTCCTGCTGCGCCCCCAGCAACGGCCACACGCACGCACATCACCGGGAACACCCGGGGAACGTCAGCACACTCACCAGGGGACAGATCGAAGGAAGAGGACACGGCCAGGGGATATTATGGGAAGGGCAGGATACTGGAGGATGCTGGTGGGACCAGGTAAGTCTTTAATATTTTTTTAGCTACCCCGAGTGTGTTTTTTTTTTACCCCAAGCCGCACTCTGGGTTACCGCCCAGGAAGGTTAAAGCCCATTTTTTTCAAACTTGCCTACCCATTTTCTTGTCTTTTGAAACTCTCACTACTTCCCCCCCACCTCCTAGACTGTAAGCTCTTGATGGCAGGGTCCTCCCCTCTTCCTGTGTCACTGTTGTCATCTGTCATTTGCAACTCCTATGTAATGTACAGCGCTGCTGAATATGTTGGTGCTATATAAATACTGTTTATTAATAATAAGGTTTAAAGAAAACAATAATGAAAACTGGTCGTTAAGTGAGGTGTATCTGTATACATTTTGGTCAGGTGCTTGGGTAATGCAAGAGTAAGTAGCAAACAGTCAGCAGTAAGTAATGCACAGTGCAGGGGTCCGGTGTAAGTAACGCAGAGTGCAGAAGTCAGTAGTATGTAATGCATGGCACAGATATGAATGCAAAAGGGTAAGTTTTCCCACATGAGCAAAAATACCCCCTTACAGTACACTTTTGGACAGTTGTTAGGGAACAGATGTTCCCATTGGAATATTTACCCTTGTTTCTTTTTTCTGGTGATAATTTTAATATTTAGTAATCCCATCAATTTGGCATCAGTGCCTATACGAACATAACCCTAGCAGGGCCACAAACAGCAATAATTTTTTTTTGTTTTTATTTATTCTGAATGGCACTCCAATGCATTGTTCATCACAGCACAACACACGCAAGCATGCTTACTTGCCAGATCCAGGTAAATAAATGTGGAGAGCAATGCCAACGTCCACAATTTATTACCAAACAACAAAATTATTGCCAGTGCATTTTGGGAATCCAGCAATAGTAGTATGAATGCATTCTCATGATAGAATACTAGAAAAATTCAAAATATCTGTCTGTAAGCATTTAAGTAATCTTGTTCCAACAACTAAAAGACATGCATACAAACATATGTGTAAATAAACACTAACAATAAGCTTCTCCTATTTGCTATACTTTTTATTACATATGTTTATTAAGACTTGATCCTGCCACAAATCCAACACGTTTCTCACTTCCTATAACTGAACACACTGATAAGGGAGATGGAAAAGAAAGGGAATGGTAGTAAACCCAAACATGTATTATCTTCTATACTCCCTTTTGATTTGTTAAATATACCACTGAAGGCATTTTGTTGTATATGTGTGTATGTTTTTTTTTTTTTTTGGCCTTGACATAATCTTTTATCTTATTTCATTATTCTCACCAAACCACAAAACACAGTGCTAAGGGAATTGGAAAAAAGTGCCTTGTTTAATACTTTTCACATTTTAATCCAATGAAAAATAAACTTCCTAGACACCACAGTATCAAGTATAGCAAGTGGCTATCTGTCCATGGTTCCAACTTTCACTTCTAACACCATGAGCAAGCCATTGTATACAGCTTGGTCACAAAATGCCACTGCACATTTTCTAATCCAAAATAAAGAAATAAAAAATCAGAACACTAAAAGAATCCTTCAACAGGATAAGATACAAAAAAAACACAATTAAGCACAAATGCTGCCTTGAAAAATATAAGAGAAAGTAAAAAAGATGAAAAAATAACAAAAACACAGAAGCAAAGCAGCTGTGTAGCCCTAGTTCCAACATACAATCCAGCACTAGAAAGGGTAATAGGGATAATAAAAAAGAGGATGAAATATCAGTTTATTAACAAGTGTCACTTACTTAATGTATTATACTGATGTATTCAGTGCAACAAATGCAGCAAGGGAAGCTATAATGGAGACACAGGGACACTAGAAAGGGTAATAGGGATAATAAAAAAGAGGATGAAATATCAGTTTATTAACAAGTGTCACTTACTTACTGTATTATACTGATGTATTCAGTGCAACAAATGCAGCAAGGGAAGCTATAATGGAGACACAGGGCAGAATTTACAGACACAAATGAATCTACACAAATACAGGACAAATAAACATGATTTCTTTGCACTTGAGGGACGTCATTCCTTCTTCCTGGACTACTCCACAGAAGCCATGAATGTTGTAGTTCTTAAGGGAAAACTTAAAATGCTAAGAAGAGGAAACCTTTGGCCTACAAATAGTAATTATGTTTGACACAAGAGATAACAGACTGAATGTAAACTTAAGCTTTCTAAATCACTATCAAATAGTTTTATGACCATTCCCACCTCTGTGACTTTTTCCTGTCCCATCCCATAACTTATTTATCTTACCCTTATCTGATCAACTTACTAACTTTTATTATCCTATGTGGTTTTATTTTTTTGCAGAGATTGTTGTCTTTACAGATGTTTAAATATTCTGCTAAACCTTTCTGTGTCAGTACTGCTTGGATCTGAGAAGTGAAGGTGACCCATAAAACCTAAATTAAAAAAAAAATAATAAAAAAACTCACCTTTACTTCTTCAGATCTCTCGATCCCTGCAATGGTTTCCTGGAGTGGATACTGTGCCGTCCTATTATCCGTCTCCTTGGATGCATCCCAGGAGGTTCTGTGCTCCAATTTTGCCTTTATCGCCACAGCCATAAAGACAGAACGGGAGGGACTCCCCCCCAAAAAGAAAGAAGGTAATTTTTATCTTACATACAGGTATTGTCTACCCTTTTATGGAAAGGTAAAAATTTAGTTTATGTAGGCTTTAACTTCTGTTGGTGATTATGATTGCAATCCCCAGGAGCTATTGAAGGTCTAGTACTGAATGCCCAATTCTTAAAGTGATCCTTGTCTTCAATATATTAATCATGTTAAAGGGAGTCCATGCTAAATAAAGGGGTAAATGTCAGGTCATTATTGCTTTAACAGTCCTTTTCAATTAAGACGTATTTAGCTCTACTGATCTGCATCTAACCTTGTCAGCTGACAGAAAGTTACAAAAATCATGGCTGCTGAAGTGTTTAAATGCCAAAAAAAAAAAAAAAAATTCTTCACTTGACATGGTGGTCAAGGCCTGTGTCCACTTGTAAACCCCAAATACACTACTACCACCTGTTGGTTTGGATGGATGATAATTTGCTAGTCCTCACTGCTAGAGAACATGTACCCACTTACTTGCAATAAACTGTTAATATTCTCCCAATTTGCTTCTATCAGACCTAAGCACTGTTCCAAGACTAACTCAAGGACTTGTTTTTGAAAATTTTAACGTAATTCTATGGTAAAATTTGTGATAAATCAAGTTTAAAAATTTTTAAACTTAATAGTAAGCCTAAGGTCCTGTAACCCAAAAATTAGTTAAAGCCAGATGGTATTATACCATAGATAGGTATGTAGCCATGAGATATTATTTATAAACTGTATTTATATAGTGCCAACATATTACATAGAGCTGTCCATCAAATAGAGTTTGCAAATGACAGACAACTACAAACTGACACAGGAGGAGGAGGGGATCCAGTTGAATTAGCTTACAATGTAAGAGATAGTTATTAAATATAAGTGGTGTTTGAGTAGATGGCTGTGGTCCACAACCATTAGGTTCCATTGTCATTGTGTACTAGCCTACATAAAATGTTCTTTAAAATAATGAAAATTTGTGTAATCATATATTAAGTCTACACAAATCAAAGTCCTTTCATAACGTATCGGTTACCTAAAATCCTTGCAGCCCATTTAATGGCTGTACCCGTCACATAGGATAGAAACACAAGGCTCAGTTTGTTCAAAAAGTTTATTACATTGTTGCTTTAAGGTATAAGTGCTTTCGTTTTTATCAACCCTTTCCTGTAGAGTTGCTTACAAAAGCATTGTTAAAGTGGTTTGTTTGATAAACCGCTGTGCTGCTGGATAGAAAAGACATTTTATTTTTGGCCTCTGAGGGCTGAAGCTCTAAACCCCGCTTTAGATGGAATGCGCCACAGGAGATATTACGGATTGTAGTTCTGTACAAGGTACAGGTCAAATTAATAAATAACAGGTATGTTAATCAAGGCCAAAATCAACAGCATCCACACTGTCCTTAGAATAGAGCTTAAAAAAGCCCACAAGGACATCTGGCTTAGAGAATGTTGCCTTGACAGCTGGGTCTTGCATCATGCGATCTAGCCAAGCTTTGACAAGTGGGGTCTTCTCGAAAACCCTAAAAAAAAAAAAAACACATATGTTTGCATGATTTCTAATGTGTATCTAGACATTTATTTTCATGAACTCCATCAATATAGACTACACCCAGGTATAAAGGCAAGTAACCTTTATGGTAAGAAGTTGCCCACAAGGGAAGGATATACTACACCTTATGGTAAATAATATAATTATTGGGAAAACAAATTCAGTCTTGGGTTAATTAATATATCCGCTCCTTACATTATTCATATGAATTACCAGTGATTTATATACTTTATTTAATGTTTAGGTTTTCTATTTCTGTGAAAACTTTCCCTACAATATACTGTTCCCATCCCCGAATCATTATTTTGGGAACTGCCAAGTAGAAGAGAAGTTGCAGGAAGTGTCATGAAGGGTTCACTTGGAAAAAAGTTGGTTCTTTTGATTTATCATATTAGTAAGTGCAAAGTATTATGGTGCAAGATATTTGCTGTTATTGTGATCTATTTCAATTTCTTCTGTGGAACACTGAGTTTTGAAATCTTCTGGGAGATAAGAATAAATATTTTGATTAGATTAAATTTTGATATATCCAGAAGCTTTTGGAGCTTCAGAATAAATTCACACGAGGTTGTTGATGATTAATTTAATCTGACTATGCTGTACAACTGTTTTTGTAATTGTTTTTATTGATGTAAATAAAGTAGTACAACGTTTAAAAATATTGGAGTGATTTTTGGATTGTCCAAAAAAAAAATCCTTATGGTTTTAGGGGTAAACTATTCATTAGAAAAGAATTGTACACATGAGCGCCATCAAAATAATTAGGAACCAAGGTATCTATTTAATGCTCCTCTTCAGTGAATCCAAAATGTGCAAGTCTAAAATGGGAAAACCCCCAGATCTTGTGCCAGTTGGATCATGCATATGATAACCAGTTGATGTTTGTAGGTAGCCAAACATATGGCAGGATAGGGAATTATAGTGCACATTAGTTTTTCTTTTCAGAACTGAAGGACTTGTATAGAGGGCGGTGTGAAGTCCTCTATGTCCAAAAAAAAAAACAGAAGGTTAAATGGAGGCCTTTGCTGGTTCACCTGGGCAGTTACAGATTCATATATCCAGCTTTCTCAGGACACCAGTGATACATAAGAGCACAATTCTTTATAAAAAAAAAAAAAAAAAACCCATGGCTCCCACCACTTGGAAAACCAGCCCGTCCGTACATCTAGGGAAATCCTGGTATCAACATTACAGACAACTAAATGCTCATGGATGGGCAAAAAAAATAAAGACTAAAATAGAAAGCAATTTGCTATCTTAAAACACAAAATGAGTAAATAAAAAATTCCACTTACTCGGTCACTTCAAAAACCGTGAATCTCTCAAACCAGGGCCATACCATGTAGTCAACATAGGACACAGATTCACCACCAAAGTATGGTGTGTTCTTCTTAGTCAATGCCTAAAGACAAGGATTAGTAAGATCAGAAAAATGTTAACTATGGTTTTTACCAATCCCAGTGTAATGCTATATCAGATAAACAGTTTTTATTACAGTAGTATGGCTAGATTTTACAGTGGTTTGTATTCACATTTTAGTCGATTGATGGTGCTTTAGGCTGCTTTCCACATTTTTGTTTCTACCCTTATTTGATCTGTCTATGGAGCTTAAGTACATTAGTTACATTTTTAAACAAAACTAGAAAAATTAGTGCTTATCTGGCTGAGTGTTTTAGCTATAAAGTCACAAACTTATTTAAAGTTCCCCAGTTACTGCACAATTGGATTGGCTATTAATGCCTGGCAATGAGTCACGTTTCATATGCACTACAGTTTTTGGAACTTTTGCACCTACTATATTTAGGCATTCTGGTGCCATTCCAAATTCCCAATTTTTATTCCTTGAGACAACAGTTAGTGATCACTACATGGCTGACCAGTAATGGAACTATAGTAGTCCATCAGTGGGGCACTCAACACTTATCCTCCGCCTTTACATAGAACAGGACAGGTTACCCAGTAGCTGAGAAGCGATTCATTCTAAAACGCTCATTCCAAGCATCAATTATTGAGTTTCTATACAGGGTTTGAGTAACAGAAGCCTGTATAAAAAAAAAAAAAAAAAAAAAAAAAAAAAAAAAAAAAAAAAAAAAAAAAAAAAACTTACCTCTTCCAGTTTTTTGAACTTCTCAAAGAACTGTGCCTTGAATTCAGTTACATTATCATCTTTCTTCGCAAACAGAATCTTGTAAAATATAGGTGGGAGCTAAAAATATGATACAACATTATATTTCATTAATGGTTTAGTTACAGTAGGATATTAATCTTAATGATGCTGATTTTTTTTCCAGTTTAAAATATATATAGAAAAACCTGAAAGCCTTTTTTAAACTCATGAGAATAGCAAATCAGATTTCCAGATACAAATGGATGAAAGGAAAAAATAAAATACAAAAAAAACATACAAATATCACAAAAAATACAAAGCTGTTGCTTATAATACCCAGTGCTTTAGTCATTTGAATAGGGCCAATTTGAACTTGTGCAGCTATATCACAGCAATATTACACTGTCAGCATCATCTACATTTTAAATAGTAATTGGTTGTTCACATTTTGGATTGATTAAAAAATATTTAAAATTAATATGCTGTAACACTTTGGTTTAGTCAGCAATTGTCTAAGTTCTTCATGAATAATATATATTAAGCACACCATAGAAATGTTGGTGTAAACATTTTCCACCGCTTGCCAAAAGCACAGAAAGTTCTTGGAATACATACAGCAGAGAAAGTTTCCAGCAGCATCTTCTGCTCAGCTTTTGCATAGGGGTCAGATGGAATAAGCTTGGTCCCAGGAAAAGCTTCATCCAGGTATTCACATACAATTGGTGATTCATAGATTATCTTTCCATCAGAAGTCTCAATGGATGGTACGAGACCCAAAGGACTCTTCTCAAAAAACCAGTCTGGCTTGTTCTTCAGATTGATGTTCACCACTTCATGCCTATAATGTAGAGGACAAAAAAAAGTCAAACAATATTCAGATGTAGTACTTGATTTTGCACAAAAGTGCAGCTCATCCATGTCAGAAGCTCTAAATATTTCCAAAATTAAACTGTGCTTTTTAATGGAAAATAACTTCCTACAGCTCCCATTGGCTGTGTTCAGAGTCTTTGTGGCTCTGCCCACCTCCTGACATGTCAGTTGTGCTGCATGCAGACAGACTAGGGTTTGCACACAGGAATCCTCAGAACATTCAAACAGTAAAGCAGCCATTCAACAGAAAAACAGCTGAACATTTCTGCAGTTTCTACAGTTTTTGCAACCAAGAGCCCAGGGTCCTATCTATCATGCAAAGCAGTGTACCTTGGCAATCCTAATAATACATGGTTTACAGCAGCTATAATAAATGAACTTGGTGACCTGTCATAAGGAGTGAGTTTGCTTTCTGCTGGTTTAAGTCACATTGCATACATACCCTTGGCAAAACTTCTCTCAGAGCCAGTCATTTCTGCAGTCTGTCACTGTCGCCTGTTAAAGAACCTGTATGGCAAGAATAAAAATAAATGAGATTGTGCACAGATACACAAATGACAAGAGTGCATAGCACAATGCTGCACAACTCACCAGAATAAGGGTTGTGTGAATGGGAGGCTCTGCCTGCAACATATATAGGGCAGCTGCTTTCTGTCTCCTCCCATCACTTAATGAGCAACTAGAACCAAATAACAGAGAAAGGGAAGAGCCATACATGCCTTAACTATAAACTGATTGTATAACTGTCATATGACTGATAAAGGGAAAGTCATCGCTGGCTGTGTATGGTGCAATGCCCTGATATGGCACTACAATTTTTTAAGTTTAGTAAAAACAAATCTTTTTCTTGCTTTGGATGAAACAGGAACTGGTTAAAACTCTTGTCAAATAATGTTTTGCTATATGTGTCTTACAGATCTGATCAGTTTTCTGGAAATTGATCTTTTGAACATGATAAGGTGGGCCACTGTATGAAGGCGAGGAATTATGAATCAGGAAATATACTAATCTTTTAAGCCACAACTTTTTAATATCATCCCACACAATGCAGGACTAGCTGTCCTGCATTGTATGGGAGGACCTGGAAGGTCCAGAGTATCTGACAGTGGGGGACAGTGCTATCAGCTGAAGGGGCAAATAAGATTTCACTGTATTTATCATCTGCTAGGCAAAATGTACAGTCACCCTCACAGGGGAACTCATTGCAAATGTAACTAAGTGCAGCTGTGTTTGAATGTTAATATGGCAAAAACGTGAAAGAAAACTATGTTTTAATTATCTTTTCATTAAGACCCCCCAAAACATGTCCTTTCCCAAAGACACCACAGGTAACAAGGTTCTTGCTAAATTGAAGAAGAGACAGTAAGCACAGTATCAATTTCCCCTCCATTCCTCTTCCTGTGACAAATTATTATTATTATTATTATTAATATACAGGATTTATATAGCGCTAACATATTACTCAGCACTGTACATTAAATAGCGATTGCAAATGACAGACTAATACAGACAGTGATACAGGAGGAGAGGACCCTGCCCTGAAGAGCTTACAATCTAGTAGGTGGGACAAATGTAACATTTTGGACTTCCCAATATTTTTAGTCCCTATAACAAGAGTGACTAGGAATAACAGCAAGAGAAAATTGCCAAAAAGGGGCACAGACAGCAATGCCAAGCTTTTAACCCTTTCCTACTTTTAAAAATTAAAATTAATTTTGCCTGGAAATACACCCTAAATGACCAGCATGGGCAGTGGCTGGAAAGAGGTTTTATTTTGTATAGGATTGATTTAAATGAAAATATACCTAAAGTTCAGCATTAGCCTTGTAGATTTTTTTTTTATTTAAGAAAGACATGTATGCCATCAGTCAGAAATAGTACCAGGAAAATATTTATGCTTTAGATTTTTATAAACTGACAATTCACACTTTTTATATCTATGCTATGTAAATATCTATTTCAATACACCATTGGTTATATATAGCAAATGTATGTAAAAAGTCAACCAAGAAATTGAGAGTCATGGTGAGTTCACTGCATGTAATGTTTAAAGAAAGTCAAGATGTTTAATCACTTCCATACATATAGAAAATGCTGAATCACAGCACTGTAGAAAAGAAAATGACAGCACATACCATGAACGTTGAATATATACAAATTGAATGCCCTACCCTTGTGTTTTCAGCATTCTGATAACAAGTGTCAACCTACACTAACTGCATAGAACCTTTCTAAAGGGCATTTCATTGTGTTTAATACCAGTATGTTGTTAGAACATTGTTTTCTTATATAAAGCACAGTTTTATCACTGTTGCAAAGTAGATATTTCTTCCACTGCATGCATGGCAAGCAATGCACAAAAGAGAATTACGGTACCTTTTTATATATTACTTGCCAAGTCTGCTTTAGATGAATTATCCACTAAAAAATTTTGGAGAAAAAGGGGAACTAAGGGATTTTAAAGGCAATTAGTTTATCTGAGTATATAATTCGTTTATCTGGATATCTAAGTACATTTCCATAAAGTTGAAATAACTGTACATCATATTAATAACTTTTTTAAACATTTTAATATAGCATTAAAAACAAGTCAGTACAAAAAAAGCCATGCAAATCACACATGCACGAAACATCCTCATCGTGTTTCGTGGATTTGGTCCATTTCTTCAGGAGAAATTAATTCTAAAATTTAAAATATTGTTAGAAAAAAATACATTGTTTTACACATAGTAATAATCAGTTACAAAAATACAAAAATGTCAGTATATGGAAAAAAAAAATTATAAAATTAAGAAAAATCTAAAAAAGTACTACTTTATATAACAAATTGCCCTCTAAATGACTTCAGATGTGCTAATCCCCTTTGCTGCAGCCATTTTCAGGAAATTTTCTAAAATAAAAGTAGGGGAATAAATATGTCATTGGAGAAATGTCCAGTTGGGGTCTGCAAAGACCGTGCCTTATGACAGAAGTAATAATTTAGGGGTTGGACTGCCAGGTTGGTAAAGCAAACCTGTCACAAAATTGGACATGAGAAACAAAAGTTTCCTGAAAAGGGTAAATATACTTACCTAGCAATCGATGTTTTGGATGAGGCAAGCAACCACCCATGAGTCCATGCTGGCTAGTCTCACACCGAAAAAGTGTAGGCAATAATCATTCCATCTCTTCTGAAAGGTGGAGGCAGAGAAAATTAAGGGATCTAATTGGTTAAATGTGCCTTGTTTTCTCCAAGTCCATTTAGCCAAGGTAATTTGACCAATACGTAGGTAAAGCCTGGAGAACAACCCATTCACCTTCTTTCAATAACCATAAATGTTAAATAGTAGGGTGTACATATATACATGTATGTATGTGTCACAGATCCCTGCAGGTCCAGGGGATCTGTGCCTCCTTCAATGCCACCCACCTTTCACTCCCCTGCTGCCAGCACCAGCTCTACTAAGGCATCAACTTCTCAGCACACTTCCTGGTCCAGGTCATGTGACTCCAGTCAGCCGCTTCACTACCACAGAGGACAAGAGTGTTTTGCAGACGTGCTCCCCTGCTGGTGGAGATGTGAACACCACCAACCTCTAGTCTCCTGGACCCCCTCTGGTGGTAGGATAGGATGCAGCAAGTCACATGGCTCCATTCATCACACGCCTTGCCCTTAAAAGGAAGTGAAGGGCAACAGGAAGTTGCCTGAAAAAGGAGTTCCTTTGGCTCTGCTTCCAGGTTCCTGTTGTTTGTTTCTCCTGTTCCAGATTCCTTGTGTACCGACCTCAGCTTGTTTCCTGACAACTCCTGTTCGCTGCCTGTCCTGACCTTTTCCCTGTTTCCTGCCCGCCCTGACCTTCGGCTCGTTTGACTACTCCTTTGGATTTCCCTCTGACCCTACATTTTGGTTCCTGCTTGTTAGCAGTCACCTGCCTCTGCGTGCAAGGGGGCCGCAACCTGCAGCGCAACACCCTCACCTCTAGAGGCTCTGGTGAAGACCGGGCAGCTGCTTAGACTCTGTGCCCAGTGCACGTATCTACCTACTGAGCTGGTGACACAGAGGGTCCACTAACCTGCCTTGCAGCTACCATGACAGTATGCATGCACACATTACACAATAGAAAAACAAATTAATTCTGGTGGATAATACACTGTGATGAAGCACTTTCCAAGTATTAGAAAGCTAAGAAAACATAGTGGCAGTTTCGCAGTAGATGTATGTTCTTTGTTGCCTTGCTATTAAATTACAAGACATTAGCTGCAATGCGATAGATATTTCAACTTTTTTAATAACCTTGTTAATCATCAATTAGTTAATTCAGACTGTATGAAGAGCTACACTGGGAAGTGAGACTTACAATATATGTGGGAGACAGTACAGACTTTACCATTTAGAACCAATTAGACACCAAACAGCATGCAATCCAAGCAATCCAAGGAAATAGGCACCAGATGACAGGTAGTGGACAGTAGGCAACCACTTTTTTTGGTTTCTAATTGCATGATGTCTATTGGCACTTAATTGTTTATTTCTTTTAGTCTAATACTGACTTTGTCTGTGCTGGATCATGGATGGATCATGCTAAAGCACAAATCATTTAAATGAGGGAGTACAAATATTAAAGTCATATTCCTGGCTCGAACTTGCAAAAGGTGGATGGAAACACCCTCAATTTTCAATACAGTTTATGACATGTAAAAAGCTTAGGGCCAACTCATATTACAATTCTTTTACGTGTAGATACCATTAAAATCAATCCAATTGTATTCTTAGCTCTGTTAAAACAGTTTTCAGTACATAGCTATTATGTGAGCTGATGTAAGTTATTTCAAAGTTAAGGGCAGTTCTTGTTCTACCAGTTTATGAACTCGGGAAAAGTGACAGACAATGTCTCCTATGATGTAAATACTACTATTATGGACAACAAACAGTACTGAAGTGTTTTATTATTAGGTTAATTTGTGCTTGCAGAAAATTATAACCCTTTAACTTGGCTAAATGCTCTCTCCAGTAGAGATGGGTGTATCTGCCTGGGTTTGGGCATCAAATTTTATGAAAAACTTTATGGCGATCTCTATTGTAATAAAGGGAGTGGGGTGAATATTGGTATTTAATTCTAGCCTTTTGTGGGGCTAATAAGCAATCTATTCATCTGGGAAGCTTAACAATATGGCTGCTGAGAGTGCAATTATTTATGGAAAGGAGTCTTAGTCATCCATTTCTTAAAATCATTGAGTCTACTGATTTGGACATAGGTATGCACTGCAGTAAAGGTTGACTCTCAACCTTGCACTTTTTTCAGCCATAAGTTTGCTATTTGAGAACTGTGCACATCCTAGTAATTTTCTACAAATCTGTGAAAGTGGCAAACCAAAACCTCATCCTTTTTTAACAGTGGAGTGATACATTTACAACGTGCTAAATTGTGTACAGGATATACATTTTACTGCAAAGCATTTTTCCAGTTCAGATGCATATTGCTAAATCCCTGTTTTCAAAATGATTTTCATACCTGTTATTGGGTTTAGAGGTGGAGAACACAATGGCACAATGACTGTGCAGACTGAAGATTTGGAGTCATGTTTAATCATTACCAGTAGAAAGGATATATCGATATTGTAAAAACAAAATCCCTGTACAAAATCAGAAGGCCTATAAAGTAGTAATATGGGCAAAAAGAGTGATTTCATCTTATACCACATTGTTTTAAAATATTATATTATGATATATATATATATATATATATATATATATATATATATTTATAAAATAAGAACAACAACTACTATAATTTGAAATATATGTGGTAAATAAAGAAGTGAATAACAGATTAAAGATTAACAACACACCAGGAAGTTTTTGTATTTCGTCTTTTGCAGATATGGATCAATCTTTGTTGCATCATACATGTCTGCACCATGTCACCTCTAAAGCAGCGGCAATCAATACCAGGAAGTGGGAAATCTCGATTAGCTGTCTGTATTGTACAGGTGCCCCCTATGGAATATATGTCTTGTATTCCGGCTTTCCAATTGGGGTTTGCCATCAGTTGTATTCTTTACAAATAAGGCCTAAATGTAAATCTCACAAGCTTTAGCTTGTATCACAGCTATATAGTATTAATATTAAATTATTAGCATGTACAACAGCGCTGGACATTAAATAGGCGGGTGCAAATGATAGAGGAATACTGACAGTGACATAGGAGGAGAGGACCCTGCCCCGAAGAGCTTACAATCTAGAAGGCGACGGAAGTAACACACAATAAGAGGGGGATATGTAGTGGTGGGAAGTAGTGATGATTTCAAAAGACAGAAAACGAGTGGGCAAGTTTGAAAAAATGGGTTTTTATTGCTCTTTTAAATGAGCCGTAAGTAGGAGCATGCCGAAAAGGACGAGGAAGACGATTCCAGAAAGTCGAGGCAGCTCTAGAAAAGTCTTGAAGCCATGTGTGTGATGAAGTTAAGAGTGAGGAAGTCAGTGATAGGTCATTGGAGAAGCGAAGAGAGCGGCTAGGGGGGTATTTTTTTACCAGGTCAGAAAAGTATGTGAAACAAGAACTGGATTTGAAGGCAAAGGAGCTTGAATTTGATTTTAAGGTGAAATGGAAGCCAATGAACGGAACTACAAAGAGAGGCAGCAGAAGAGGAGCGCTGGCAATTTATATGTCTGGATTTATATGTCTGGCTGCAGCATTTATAATTGATTGTAGAGTCAGGTTAGTGGAATACCAGAGGGGAGGAGGTTACAGTACTCCAGACAAGAGATGATAAGAGAGCGTGTACAAGGAGTTTGGTGGTCCCTGGGGACAGGTAGGGGCGGGTTTTGGAGATGTTGTGTAGGTGAAAGTGACCTGGAAATGTTCTGAATATGGGGGGTAAATGAGAGGACAGAATAAAAGGTGACGCCAAGGTCACGTGCCTGAGGGGAGGGATGAATAACAGAGTTATATTAGTTAGATATATGTCAGGGGGAGATTTGGAATTTGAGTAGGGGATAATGATGAGTTCTGTTTTATCCAGGTTGAGTTTCAGAAATCTGTCAGACATTCATGATGAGATGGCCGACAGGCAGGCAGCATAAGACCTTATCCAGGACTGAAGGAGACACATCCTGGGGGTAAACAGATAGATTTGAGTGTCATCAGCATACAGATGGTACTGTAAGTCAAAGGAGGATATGAGACTACAGAGAGAGGAGGTGTACAGAGAAAAGAGAACCGGACTGACCCTTAGAAAACACCAACAGACCGGAGAGTGGGAGAGGAGGAATTACCATGCGGTCAGACAGATACTATCTACAGCAAGTTCTGATGATAAACATTTTAATGTATAGTTGAGTCTAATATTAGTAGTGTTTAACATACATTGTACAATGGGGAGCCTAAATCTTAGATAGGCGTGCTGTCATTTAAAACAAGGTTATAGCAGGCTTCAGTTTAAGCTTGTTGAATGCCTGCTAAGCAGTTTGTGTAAAGAAGCAGTCACTCCCTTTAATATCCATGTTTCATATTCACAAACTACAAATGAAAGATGCTTTAAAGATTTAAAAATCTGCCCAATGCTTACCCAGAGCTTTCTGAATGCTTTTTAAAATGTATACATTGCCCTTATATTTGAACCATGTGAGGCATTGTTCACATTAACTTCAAGTTTAACAAGGGCAAAGGGTTGTTTGAAAACCTATAAATCAACAAAAGGGCAAATGTTATTGTATAATTTACCCCATTTATAATACCTATTATATAAATTTATCCTACAACGTTTACAAAAGGTATTTACAAATATTTTTATGCATCAGTGAAAGACAAAGGTGGCTACACTCACTACACTGTATTGATGGAGAATGGAATGTATCCACTCTTCGACAGAAACACCTGTGGAGAGGGGAGTGTGAGATGAATCACTAGATTTAGAAAATAATATTAGGACATAAGTGAATTAAAAAAAAAATCCCAAATCCAGTTTTTACTTTTAAAGCAGTTACAGTAACATGAGTGTTTCCTTTAGTGATAAAACTTTTAACTAAATGAATTAAAGCTGACTATTGTAAGCACCCCTGTCAGTGGTAAACCCCCATACGTAAATGTTAGGCAACTATCATTTAAAAATGGAGGTCAGAAATAGGAAACTTCATAATTTGCCTTCTCCAAACAGAGAAGTAATTGGGGATAATAATATTGTGTGCTCTCTCCCATGGCTGCACTATTAAAATGCAGGATTCAGTAAGGCATTTCCTAAAATAAAAATGTCTTTCCTTTTCTAAGCTCAACTTTGTGTACTTTTTACTCACTGTAAAGTGCATTAGCCAGGATGTGTTGTATGTATTAAGAAGACTGTACTAAAATAAATATGTCATTCACTAACACTAACCTTTTATTCTAAAAGTGCAAGCTGCCTGGCTGTTGGCTCTAATAACCCCTAGCTCAGTGATCCAAAACAAGACTAGAACGTATTTCACTCAATTTAAGTTATTTTAACATTTTTGCTTTAATGGGTTATAACTTATTTTAGACACTGGATGGCAGCAGAGTCATGTGTTTATTTCTCATATTTCAGAAGCTTGACATTTTCAAGCAGAGCCAACAAACCATTGTGATCAGGAAGGTTCCTTTTTATAAAAGGAAGAGGCTTTGACATTTTTGCAGTGAAGCAAACTTACCTTCCTGTTGGCAATCCTTTCTTTAGCTGTACAAGCGAACCTGGACGAGAACTGGGTGAAGATGTCAACAACAAAAAGTGTGGAGAGGCGAGTTTAGTAAAACAAAAAGATAAAAAAAATTGTGATCAGCAGGTACGTTTATTTTATTGGAGAAGGGACAATGCCTTTCCTTTCTGCAAACAAACCTGCCTGCTCACAATTTTTGTATACAAGTTATTTCCTTTTTACATTTAGATCCACTTTAAAATGCAGCATTTGTAGGGCCATGTCCCTGCACAGACCTGGAGAGTGATAGAACTCACCTACTCCTACAGGCTAGGAGCCTTTTAAGTGATTCTATTGCTAACAAATTACAGCCAGCTACAGAATTACTATTGTGACACATTTCCTAAAGCAAATCTACATTCAAAAGGTTTGGATACCATAAAGAATATTTTTTTGTCTACTGTAAACCTTTACGAATCTTTCCTTGAGCTTCCCTTCCCAAACAAGGAGTTTGATAAAGTTGAGGGTAGAGTTAAGGTCATTCCCCACTTGTCGCCAAAACAGGTGTACTCATTATAATGTTAACTTATGTTCTGGTACCAACTGTAAAATGTTCAATGTATCACAAATATATATATATATTCTAATTTTGGTTCTGTACATTACTAAAATTAATTTTAAATGAAACAACTCAGATGCAGTTGAACTGCAGACTTTCTGTTAAAAAAAGGCTTTTGTTCTTCACATTTTATGCAATCTTTTTGTTTAACCCACTGAATAAAAGCTGAAAGTCATCTGAGTTGTTTCATTCAAAATTAATTGTGGTAATGTACAGAACCAAAATTAGAAAAAAGTCACAGTTGTGCCCAAGGCACTTGTTCTTTGCAGTGGCTACATTAGGGCACACTAGGACATTTGCCAAAACACACAATGAGTCCTCTTAAGATTGCCCTGCAGTATCACCACCAGCAACCTTGTCAGAGCTAAAGGGGGTGCACACAGTTTAAGAAAGTCCTCCAAAGCATCTCCTCTCCTTTGATGTATTACATGACATAGTCAAGGGGAAATTTAGGAGGACTTCCCTAATTATGGGGTTTGCTGGGGAAGAGCAAGGGGGTTGCTGGAGGAGGCTTTGCTAAGGGAAAGTGGAAGGAAATAGACAGAATTTTCTAAAAGAGGTAGCCGGCTGTGTCAGAAATTTGCCCATAAATCTGCATCTAATACCCCCCTCTTCTGCTTGATTCAAAAATAAAAATTTATCTATACATAAACATTAAAGAAAAACTGGCCCAATATTGTGGGTTTTTGAAAGAAAAAGCCTTTTCCTGTGAATGTTTTTACATGAGGCATAGCTAGTCAGAACTAAACATCAAAAAATGTTCTGTACCAGTAATTCAGTAGTGTGCCCCACAATCTGATCTGTGCCATAATTACCTGCCTCCTACTCCACCAGGGAGAATTATTCAGTTATTTGTTTGCCCTCTATCTTAGGTCACACTTTGTTGCATTACTGTTTTAATATTTATGTATGCGCGTTCATATACTTATGGTACCAATATATAGTAGATGATCAGCAAACAATAACTCATGAAATCCATGACAAACTGTTCATCCCTCTGTTAAATCTAACAATGGCAATAAGTGAAACATCCCCAATACATGCCTCAAGATTGTACAGTGGTCAGGTAACTCAGAAAAGAATAGTAATGTTTTGCTGAAGCTACTTCATTAGTAAGGGAGCCAGGTAGGTCAGCAATGACAACCTTTTTCTCTCAGCATAGGTTTTCTAAAAGTGATTTTTGAACACGGAACAATGGATATTAACTGTGACTTACTCATAAGGTTGGGGCGGTGTCCAGCAGAAAGAACAGCAGCGGGCAAGCTAGATGAAACATTTGCATAGTGTGGTAGTTTTGCAGAGGTATAACATCTTTTCTTTGTAATGCAAAGCAGATCTTGGATTCACCGAATCATCCACTAAAATATCAAAATAACAATGGGGATACCAACTTGGAAGGAAAAGTTTTATATCCTATTTGGGGCAACGTTATTTTAAATGTAATTGGAATTAACAAAATGTCAGTGTAAAAAACGTTTAAGGTCAAAAACCTCTGAAAATGATAATGAGAACTAGTAGAGTACAGGATAATGATCTAAAGACGAAATCTAAAGCATACTGCCCCCTCGTGGATAACTATCAATTTTCAGCTATTCTCTTATAAATGGTATATTATTATTATTACTGCACAGTATTTATATAGCGCCAACATATTACGCAGCGTTGTACAAAGTCCATAGTCATGTCACTAGCTGTCCCTCGGAGGTACTCACAATCTAATGTCTCTACCATAGTCATACATCTTTTATTACAGTCTAAGGTCAATTTTGGGGGGAAGCCAATTAACCTAACTGCATGTTTTTGAATTGTGGGAGAAAACCAGAGTACCCAGAGGAAACCCACACAAACATGGGGGGAACCTGCAAACTTCATGCAGCTAGTGTCCTGATCAAGATTTGAACCTGGGACATACCGCTGCAAAGGCCAGAGATGTACTTCTGACGTGCTGCCCAATATATGGTCAGAATGTTTAATTCAGAACAGTGTGCCTTACAAAAAAAGATAGACCTGTGTATATATATATATATATATATATATATATATATATATATATATATATATATATATAAAGATCAGAGGCAAATATTATTTATCAATTGTATATTTAAGCATATTTATATACTTTCCATTGCTCTCAGATCTCTTCTGTTAAAAACTGTAAACAGAAAACACATCAGATTAAATAATTAATCACATATAAATCACAAGGTTCGTAAAGGCCTAAATAGGTTCTTTAAGGAAACATTTCCTTAGAGAAACATGGGATCTGCCAATTTCTCATTCTGTAAGTTGACCTCTCTAAGCTCCCCTTTTCACCTGGTGCCAGTAACTTACTACTCTTGTGTGAGAATGCTTGCTCATTGTATTGCATGGACGAGGAGCGGTAATGGAAATTTGTTAGGACTACACCTTCCTTCTTACCTCTAAAAAACTGGAAGAACTGGAAACAATGTTATCTTTTTGAAAAGATAAAACAATGGTAACCTAAATAGACCAGGGAAATAAATTGAAAATGATCATTGCTCCAATAGCCACAATCTGCACAGAGACTCTGGTCTTTTTGATGATAGGATACAAGTTTTCACAGGTTGCAGCAGGGCTTTAAGGCTCAGCATTAGCTCATTCCCAAGTTTATACCCAAACAGTACATTATACTATCTTTCATTAGGATTCTGAAATAATGTTTAGATTTAAACACCATGCCCTAGGCAACAAAATCTCTCTTTCTAATAGACAATTACCAAGAAGAAAAAAATAGCATTATGCCATTAAAAAAAAGGCTTAGCTGTGTAGTAAAATCTGACAGTCATGAACAATGCAACTGCATCTCAATGCTGTAATGCTTTCCAAAACAACATTTGTATTTTTTTTTCAGGCTCCCCTGTTTGCTAAGACCACTGATGGGTGTGCTGTGCTACTGCAGCATTGACACATTCATAGCATAAACCGTCTCCATCGTGTTGTGTATTGTTTTAAATGTCTGTACCCCAAAATAAATATAATAATAGATGTATTACAGATAATTCTTCAAATACTGCTACCTTTATAACTGCAGTCACCAAACTCTCTCTTGTACTTACTGGGGAAACTTTTTTAATCCTATGGAGTTTGTATAGGTTTATGTCAGTTTACTTTTTAGAGCTATACCCAGTAAAGGAGAGAAAGCAAAGGAGGAAAGTAAGTCAAGTAAAGAGAAAGATATGGGAGAAGAGAGGAGGGAAGAGAAAGCGACCCAAAGGGACAAGAAAGAGAGGAGAAAGTGATGGGAAAGGAAAAAGGGGAGAAGGTAAAAAAAGCAAAAGAAGACAAGAAAGAAGAGGTAAAGAGAGAAACATAAAAGAAAACAGAACAGAAAAAAGGGAGGGCAAATATTAGAAAAGGAAGGTATGGAAAAAGAGCAAAGAAATCAACAAAAAAGAGAGGTAGGGTAGAGGAATAAAAAAAGATAAATGAGAGAGGGAAAAGGGGGTTATAAGAAAACCTAGAAACTGAGGAACATTGCACAGTATGGTGATTGGGCTATTTGTGTTGCAGTTATTGGATTGGCAATGAAAGAACATCATCTGCATAAAGTATGACCATGTTTTATGTTTGAATGGGTTTTATCCCACAAAACAAGGCCAGTGTTTTCCCCAGCCCCTTTTAGCCATGCGCACCACCCGGCATTTTTTGGAGACCACCCAGCTGTTTTTGGGTGGTTACTGAAGAATTGGGTGATAGTACAGGGGCTGCCATCCACCTACAATTTGTTACCACCCGGCTTGAAAAGATTTCTGGTTTGAACACAAAGAAGTATATGACTGCAGGATGGTCATTAGTTTGAAAGTACCATCTGGAGCCAGGAGATCTGTTCAATATACTTTGTATATTGCTGTAAACTTTGTTGCTCTTAATAACCCCCGACTGAGGACTAGATGTTAAAGGCTGGTCACCACCAGACGAATGGCCCTTAACATATAACCCTTAGATGCCACATGTATATTTATAGTCAGGAAATAAAATTTAAAAAAAAACTGAAGAAACTGCTGTTAAATGGCATTGAGATTACATAAACGTCAAATATTACTACATGAAATTTAAGAAAAATGTGATTGCACATAAGGAAGTATTTGCCTGGAGTGGAAATGCAAAACTCTGGTTTAAACTTGATATTTTTTCTTAAAGGTCTAAGGAAAACTATTTGCTCAGGGGCTTTTTTTCTTAACATACAACACAAGAAAATGTCCCATAATTCCCACATTCTTCTAATGGACATTTGAAATTTAAACAATATTGATTATCTGTTTTATAATTAATCATATCAGGCATCCCCATACACTGTTCTATTTTGTAAATAGCCTTCTTTTAAGCTGGGCTTAAATCAAACATTGAACATGCTTGCCAGAGCCCACAAAAAGAATGTTCTTGTCACAAGCTGTACATACTCACCTTTCCTTTGTTTCCCCACTGCTCCATTAAAGTCCTGTGACTGCGTCAATGCTTTATGATCAGACCAGTGCTGTGACTTGGGTGTAAGAGCTCTTGTACTGTGTTAGTCCCTACTAAAGCAACACTGATTTTACCCAAAGCTGCCTTTTCTTTGCTTTTTTTTTAAATATTAAATCTAATTGCAAGGATCCCTGAAAATAAATGCATCGGTTTCTTTCTCTACATCATGCACCAGTCTTTTCTGCCTGTCATCCAATGTCAGGCCGTGTGCAGACTGCAACATTAGTAGACAAGTGCCATTGGCTGGTTTTAATAAACTTGCTCATTGCTAACATGAAAGATTTACAAAGAACCAGCCTAATGAAAGCACCAACAGTAGCCCAGAGGATCAAGGTTTTGTATCGGACTGGGTTGGCACAGAGTAAAGGGTTGGGTTACCTTGCATGTCAACTGGACAAAATAAGACAAAAGCTCTTGGAAGCACAGCACTGAGGAAGAGGGTGATGATTGTTTTCAAAGCTGCTATTATGATACAAGCAAGGCATATAATAGGAATAATAAATGCTGAAGACTGAGAATACAATTTTTCTTTTTTTTCTTATTTAAAAAAGTGCAAATTGACTGAAAAGATCATTTTGTTTGTTTCAAACACCCTGAATGGCACTTCAAGTTCACTTCGAGTTCAAGTTCACCCAAGTTTTTGATTGCCAGCTTAGGGGTACTTTTGGGGGTCTTCTGCACTTTTCAGGAGAAATAGGCCCACCCTTAATTTATATGTCCCAAGATAAGGCTTCCTTCTGATAAAGTTAGAGATCGCACTTCACAGTAATGCTTTCCCATATATTTGCAAATGAATGCACCTAAAAACCTCTTCTTTCTGCATATTGTTGACAATTCGTTATTTATTTACTTATAGTTGGTAAGCGTGATGTAGAATGTAGTGTATCATATCACAAAGGTACCTCCTTTGTCTCCACAGCATAGTTTTTGCCTTAATTTTACTGTCTTGCCACGGTCCACATACATTCTTTATGATGTAAAATAAATAAAAAATGTGTAGAGTACGTGTAGCAACTTGTAATGGCCATGGTAACTGAACCAAGAGCCTGAGAGAACCAAAAAGGTATTAAGTGTGGTAACTATCAAATGCCAGAATTTTACAAGAAGGCGATTTTGTGTAAAGATAACCTAATACTGCTCTTCCAAGTAGAAAATACGTAAAAAATTCAACAACAATGGTAAGTCTTTTACACATTTACTTGTCATGGTTCATCAAAGTCTTCTTCTGTTCTGTTGTAATGCAATAATTTCTCATCCAGCCCATAACTTTCTATCAGGTGTGTGAGACTAATCTTTTTATTCTCTGTTGATAGGGCTGTTTGGAGTTCATAAAGCAAATGCTGACTACTTTTTCTCCATTTTTCTATTAATGACTGCAGCTCTGTTAGATCATTCTGTAATAAAAAAAGGAAAAATATTCAGAGTCAATGTAACATATTATATATATATATACATATATATATGTATATCAATACATCAATATACATATATACACAGAGATCAAAAACTAACCTCTACATTATGACCGGACTGCTGTTCTGGCCTCTGACTTTTGGCAATGACAAAATATATTCAATGTGATCACATATAAGATTAGCAAAACATTTGCACCTATATGCTGTTGTTAACAAAACAAAATGCAGAGTTAAAAACACTTAAAATAATAATATTGAAAATAAAAATACAAAACAGAACAGCAACCACATATGTCCTTTAACCACTTCATGTCAATGGTAGTTCTTGCTTGTGTATAAACTTTAACAATGCACATCTTTCATTTAGCCTCTTTAGATCCATTAGGAAACCCAGTGCATTCTTACTCTGACGTATTCTCAAGCACTGTTCTACACTTCCCAGTTCTCACAGTAGATCACAAAACTCTGCACTAATAGGGGGAAGAGGAGAGAGATGTGTTTTTGTTGTCCAAACACATTTGCTGTCCCAGGATGACAACAATGCTCCTCCATAAACACCATACAGTGTGTAAGGGTTGTCATCCTTGGAGAGAAATCTTCATTCAATCAGAAGTACAAGCATATTCAACTAGATTGAACTAGAAATGGATGGCCAGAGAAAGCCTCAAATGGGCTGAAAAATATCCCACATGAAGTGCACAGCACTGCAGAGATTATTGGGCATAGCAAAAGGTGGATGTTGTCTGAAATACAGATCAAGTAGTGAGGAGGAGGCTGCAGTAGTAATCAAAACTAAAAAAAAAAAAAGGAGTACTTTCTCCAGCCAGTGGTTGTGGATCATCAGTATAAAAAAAATGATGATCTATAGTGGTGATCTATAAACACTTAGCAACGGTCAATGACTGTGAATCCCACTTTTATAAAGATGTAAAGTTAAGGGTACAAGCCCAATCCTTTTCAAACAGACCTGAAAGAAAAAATACTCCCGTGCCCCAGAGCTTCCTAAAGCTAGTAAACATATACCGTATTTTTCGGCGTATAAGACAACTTTTTAACCCTGAAAAATCTGTGCCAAAGTCGGGGTCGTCTTATACGCCGGGTACTTACCTGCAGCTTGCTTCACGTCCAGCGCGGTCGAGTCCCCGCGAGTCCTCCTGTGCAAGCTGCACAGGAGAACGCGAGCCTGGATTGGCTCTCCAGTAGAGAGCGAGCCTGGATTGGCTCTCCATTGTGGTCCCTTCGGCTGCCGACAGATCCCTGATGGGGGATCCCCTTCCCCGTAGACACTGTGGAGGAGGGGGATTCCTCTTTCAGTGTTCCAACAAACAAATCTACCCTTGAAATAAATCTACCAGGGGGCGTGTACAAATGGGCGTGTACAATGACATCATCGTAAGGAAAGTTTGACAACCGTGTTTGTGTATGAATGCTGCATGTCATGTACTGCAGCCTTACATATCTCCCAGTACAAACCTCCAAATCCCCTAAACAGTATGTCCTACCGACTTGAGATTTTCAGGGTACACAGGGGACCCTCATAGCTAGCTAGTAACTCTAATTTCATCTCCCTACCTTTAAGAACTTTTAAAAGATGGGGGTCATAATTATAAAAATAGTTAAATTTAAACATTAGGGTTGTTGTTTTAAAAGTGTCTAAAAGCCTGAAATTAAACATTCAAATTACGGACCCCCGGGGCGACTTACATAACAAGGAGGTGCGATTTCTCAGGAACAGGGGGGGTACAGGTGAACAAAATTAGAGGTACAAGTGGGGGACACCTGTGGCTAACACCCCCTACATTTTCATCGCTAAGGCATCGTCAGAACATGAAGAACTCTGCCCATCAAAAAAATTTACTGTTACATTAGAAGACTCCAATTTGCAAAGACGACTTCTAACGTAACAGGATGATATGTTAGAAGCTGGAGGCTTCTAGGGCCATAGTTAAGTGTTTAATTTATTTCAAAGTAAGTCTACACATGCACACTGCACTTCTGTTAGTTGTATTCTGTTGTTGTAACAGGTAGAATAAAAAAAAGATTAAAACTTATAAAAGTTTATAAGCTGTGTTATGTTTTGCGGCTCCATATTTTTTTTTTTAAGTGGAAGAGGGGGCAAAATGGCTCTTTTGATAGTAATGGTTGCCGACCCCTGGTCTATGTGAATCTTCTCTTTAGCTGGTTGTGGTCCAAAATCTTTTCTGAGGTTTCAAATTACCTTAGATCGATACAATTTAACCATTTTTAATCTCCTTAGAATTTCCTCCTTCTCTTCGACTCGCTTTAGTAACCTCCTTTTCTCCTGAAGTAAATCCTGCTGGCTGGTGCTAGGGGTGGCAGGTTTGGAGGATGAAAGCACACATTCAGAAGGGCCGGTATCTGCAGGTGGCACAACAGTTTGTATATGTGAGCTTTTCTGAAGATCTTCCAGAGGTGAGGGATCACTGGAACACTGCGAAGGAATCTCACTCTCTTCAAAGTCAATTTTTAGCCGCTTGGCAACTGTACATGGGGAAGTAAAAGATCTTCGCATTTTCTTGAGCCGTTCTCGAAGGGTGGAACTCATGGGCTAAAGAATAAACACACAACAATAAGTGACTGCCAATTTGCATAATGATTGCCAACAGGTGGGAAATTATAGAAAATATTTTTAATTTGTATTTGTAAACAAAAATATGAAATTCTAAGTACCCAAAAATGTATGTACTACAAATACATCTTTCATTATGACCACATTTACAAACACCTCCTCATCCCAATTAAAGGCCACAACCTAAGTAGAAATGCATATACCCATTTACATGTTGTGTGGTAAAAAAAGGTCTTAGGAACATCATTAATATGAATAAGGGTCAGTGCACAAATGTGGAAAAATTAACCTGCTATTGTCATTCTGCCAAAGCAAACTTCAAAATGTGAAGGCTACAGGGCTCTCACGCTGCTCAGTTCTTCACAACATTCTAACGTGCAAATCCAGAACAAATACAGGGAAAAAAAACACATGTAATAAGATTACAAAAACCGAATGCTTCAAATCTAAGTAAATTAACACTAAAATAGAAATACCATGGGTGCTATTTGTGGTGGCCACTGAAACATATGCTATATGCATGTGGCTTCAATGTCCACTTGGGATGAAATGCCTTGTGCATTACTAAAGGCATCATCAAAGTTTTTTTAGCACTCTATTGCCCACTTACATTATCACATACTAATTTTTATTTAATGGTTTTAAAAATAAAATGTACAGCCTGTACAAACCAACATTCTAAATGTATACAATGTTTCTCATTCATGGTTCCCCCTAGCTTTGCTAGGGGTTTCTTGAGCAATGAATAATTTGTTCCTCTTAGGTCAGTCTTTCCTATTTTTCCAGGTTCATTGCTTTGACCACTGCAAAAACTCACAATTTACACACTTAGGGCATCTTTCAATTGTCTAAAATGTGGAAAGCCCCTCTAAGATAGCATTAAACATCCTAAGTCATATTCTGACATGAGAATCACATTTGTTTTATCTTCAGTATATGTTTACAACAACTTTAATAATTTATGATGTGTGACCTATTAACAGTTATAAGGTTTCTTTTTTGAAGATCGCTAACATAGTGTATTCGTTAGTCAGTACTCGAAAACTGATGTCTGCCTAAAGGTCTTGTCAAATGGTTACCTAAGGCCCCAAAAAACAGAGAAAACAAGATGATTGTTTCAGTATGTGAAATTCAGCAGTCAAGTGACTCACTTAAAAAATTCTCATGATTCTTAAATAGGACATGTATGTAGATGTATACAGGCTACACAGATACTTCTGTATTTAGTCAAGGCAGTTTATAAAAAAAAGGGGGCAATGATTCCTGCCCCCACTCTTACCCTGGAGCACTCTCAGGATCATATTTTTTTCTGATGATTTATGAGGTAGAAAGAAAAAAATGTGAACAGCACAATACCAGGGTGACTGAACATCAGCTATGTAGTAAATGGTGTTTTATGATTTAAAACAGCATACAATGTATGTTATTTTATACCTGGAAATAAATAAATGGACTATCTATTAAAGGACCACCTAATGCCCCAATACAAATGCTTTACTGGACAAAGTGTCAGAGAGGGTAGGGATGTCATACATCTCCTGTCAGGTTGTTTGTCATCTATGTCCAATTGTTTTTTTCTCCTTCTCTACCTGTCTTGTACACACTATTGGAAGTAAGATGAAATCATTCCAAGTAAAGGGGAACTATCTTTTAAGCCTTGTACACACACTCAATAAGTGGCACTACAATAAAAAAAAAAAGGCTGTAAGGAGCAAGCTGGAGATGCAGAGGATCACTGAAGGTTGCTGGAGGACAGCTGTACCATCACTAGTTTGAATTAGACAAAGTAACTTCTCAAGCACTAAAAATTTTTCATGTGATATTAGACAGGTGTTACCAGCCAGGAATGCAAACATCAAAAAGATCCTGACAGATGTTCGAGCCCCTTGCCACTCCAGGGGGAGAAAAAAAGTTATTATTAAAAGATAAAATTAGCCAATGAGTCAATCAACTTTGCAGCATCTGCTAAAAATTAAAAAATGTCGTTTTTAATAAATCTGTATTAAAAAAATGCCAGTTGGGACCAACACTGGATGCTGAGCACAATATATAATACACCCCACCAGTGTAATTCTGTTGATACTGTGACCAACTATAAGGCACATGCATTGCAGGGTTAGATGCGGGGTTTTCAACTTCTCTTGTATGGCACTGTAGCTTTTGTGGGGACGTCTTCGAAGGTACCAACTTAGAGGATTTTCATTGATACAGGTACATTTTAAGACCCACTGCATCAAGAAGTCTAAAACCAGTGAAAGTTCAGTGCAGGAGCTCACACAGAATTAGCTTCTCCCTCCTAATCACGTGTCTAGAACTGGACTCAGGTATGAGAACTGCATTTGTGGAGGATTTTATTTGCTCCTATATATCCAGATGGTGCAACAAAGATGGAGAGGAGCACAATGAAGTTGGGTATCAGCAGGTGTGGAAGCACAGTGTGCAGACAAGCGAGTCACCAACCCTCAGATAATGGTTCAGTGTCTATCAATCAGCTTGCTCTGCATGTATTACTACCAGTCACAATTACAAGCTCATGTACATATGCATTTGTTTGCATCTGAATTGCATTACTTCCCAATACAAGTGAATGTGAAAAAGCAGTACAAAATATTTGATAATCAATTCAAGCAAAACTTCTTGTGTCAAAAGCAAATTAAAGCACTTTAAAAGAAACTGCATTAGTTTAGGTTCTAATTCCTGTGCATCCAAACCCTAAGGCTGTAATTCGCTACTACCTGTGGTACTACAAGTCTCAGCATGGTGAGCCCTGGCAGCCGGGTCATGGCAGTAGATCCAGTTAGGTCCCAGCAGCTGTACTGTCTAATGACACCTTGCAGAGCTGCAAGACGCTACAAGAGCTTCACTAGCAACAGTGAAAACTGGAAAAAATGAATACATCAAGAATACCAGACACAAGCAGTGCTACCAAAAATATCTTTGTTTGCTGCAACTATCTCAACTAGACAGGAATAGCAAGAGTCTAATGCTTCTCAAAAGTGATCCATGAGCTGGTCCTAGCACAACAGGCAAAACTTTTTTTTTTTTTTTTTTTTTTACACGTAATGAATATGAATGAATGTTAGGGGGATTTGAAGCGTACCTAAACGCAACATTTTTACCTTACATAGAAGGGTAGACAACCCTTCTATATACTATAAAACTGTTGGTGTTTTTTTAAGTGCAACATCCTTTTTTAATGGGAGCGCAAGAGCCTCCTGAGATACCTACGTCACGCATCCCAGAAGGCTCTGGCTGTTCCGAGATCAGGGCATGCGCAGAGGGGTCATTTTTCCTCCAAGGGGAAAGAGATTCCGATCTCACACATGCGCAGCGAGATCGGCTCTTTTTTTCCCCTTCACGGCAGCTACATCACCCGTACTCACACCTGTGCAGTGCGAGAACAGGTGACAGAGCAAAAAGACAGAAGACTGAAGACTGGTGGTTCCTCTGCGCTGGGATGAAGAGGAATCCTAGGACAACACGGAACCGGATTGGTGGAAGACCCAGTGCCATTGAGGGATCTGTAGGATTAAAAGTGATTTTTTTGTTTTTAGTTTAGTTCCACTTTAATTTGAATCCACTTTCAATGAGGACACTTTTCCACTGTTCCAGTGACAAGAGTCCAATAGGGAATTTACCCACACATTGAAAATGTATCCTTCAGCTTCCAGTGGAGTCTACAAGCCAGGATATAAGGGAATATCTCAAAAACTAGCAGGTTTTAGCCTTTCCTGACACTATCCAAAAAGAAAATAAAAACTTTTTAAAGGACCATTTTTATCTGTACTGCAATGCAATACTGTAAGACTTTAAACTGTACCTAAACTCACTTACATTACATAAAAGGTAGACAACCCTTTTTATTTAACCCCTCTAGCGGTATTCTCGAGTGTGACTCGGGGTGGATTTTCCAGGCAAAAAGCCGTATTCTAGAGTCACACTCGGGATAGCTTTTAACTAAAAAACAAAAACCCACTTACCTTGTTCTGTCGCTGTCCCCTGGCATCCTGCTGGTCCACGCAGGTCCTAGGGACTGGTCATTCCTCCTCGATCTCCAGCTGGCGAATGCAGAGACGTTCTCCGGGGTTTCCCGGTGACGTCGGTGTGCATGGGTCAGTGTGGGCGGAAGGATTGGTGGGAAATTCAAATAATTTTGTATTGGATTTATTACAAAATAGCTGTATTGAGTCCAATACAATGAAATATTTGTATATATGTGTATATATATATATATATATATATATCTATATATATATTTATTTTATACATGCTACTGTACAGTTATATTACATGTTTAAATTTTTTTGTGTGTTATTTAAAGTTTATAATAAAATTTGTTAACTTTATTAAATATCGGTTAGTTATATCTAGTAATTATAGCCTACAATGGAAAAAACATTTTCATGTAAAAAATTGTACCGCTTTTTGCATGGAAATTTGGATGGAAACAGACCGCTAGGCAGGTTAAAGATAAAAAAAAGGGGTGCAACAACGCCTAGGCGATCAAGAATGAATGGGAGCGCAGAGCCTTCCAGGATACCTGTGTTAGGCATCCCGGGAGGCTGCTCCTTTTGTGCATGCCCTATTTTCGGACATGCCCTTTCAACAATAGAAAAAAAATTGCCAATCTCATGCATGCGATTTTTCTCATCTGCAATATTTCCCTAATTAATGTCACCCGATCTCGAGCCCGACCCAAAAACAGATACCGGGATAACACAGGACCTGATGGAAGAAATCTTTCCGATGGACACACTTGCTACAGTTGAAGCTAAACCCTCACCTGTCCTCATTCCATCGCATAGCACTGCCATCTTCTTCCTCCTTGCTGTTTTTTGCCATCTCGTTAGACCAGGATGATGCACCTGCATAGGAATTCATTAAGCACAAGGAAAGCTGGCACATGCAGCTCAGGTTTTCCAGAACAATTGGGCAGATAAGATGGATTATTGCATTAGACATGACTGGTCCCTTTTATGCAAGAATGACCGGCCTGATTAAACAAGTGAGAAGTTTAGTTCCATGTGATAAAATACACAACACTACAATGTACTGAGGTAAATGAGATTTTCATTACCCTAACATAAAACTGCATTTAAAGTGAATCCAGTTTCACCTTATTTGCTATCATTAACTTTGCAAAGTGAATAGTTCTGCTCCTTCTGTAAATAAACCCTTAAAAACAAATACTGCTATGGGAATTAGTCTAACCTGTTTACACTTTCCATTGTTTTTGTCCTTTCAGAGCTCCTTAAAACAGAAGAACCATAGCACATCCATCCACACACTGCAGCACCTTCTCTATGGATCCCTCACACGGCACGGCTCTCACACTTCCGGGTTCTGATGCTGCCGGTCACATGTTGCACGTCCTCCAATCAGCATCCGTGCTCTGGGCTTCTCTTGTTTTATGTTGTGGCCCAGAATGTTTGTTTACATGGTAACCTGAAGAAAGCAATTCCCACCCCCATCTCTTCTTCTACAACCTGTTAATTATATCTAGTAAAAGTAATCAAAACAGTCTATTAAGTCAATGAGTACAGTGCACATCACATATTAAAACACAATAAAATTAATGAATTATCTATTTACACCACAGGCATCAGTCCTAGTGCATTTCATGCGTGCCCATTATTGCAATTTATGGAGCGTATTACTTTGCAATAACGTAAGCAAACCCATATATATATGTGTGTGCATGTATATATATATATATATATATATATATATATATATATATATATATTTATATGCATACCTCTCAACAACCACAACATCTTCCATGTAACATACATTTTTTACAAACTATATGTTTCTAACTAACTATGTATTAACTTCTTTTTAGCTATGGTTAGGCTAGAAAAAATGTATTACACATGTGATCCAGAAACCATCACCAAGTAAGCTCGTAGGGGACTGGGTTCCTAATTATACCCTATGGAAAAAATCTGAAGCTATTCAGTACCTTGTGGCTTTCCTGGTCACAGTAAAGTAGACATGACATCTGCCATGGCACAGGTAGCAGAGTTTAAAAGAAGGTGATCAAATGATCCCTGGTCTGTGCTGAAGGTGTGAACATGTTTGATTTGGAAGACTGAGGGAAAAGAATGGTTATTCTTTAAGATATGGCAAGGTTACATGTCGCATTACTGAACAGAACATTTCATAAGCATGAAATAAAGAATATTTTACCACACCTCAACTTTCTAAGAGAAAATGTCTCATTCATACACCTCCAGTCATACAGACTAGCGTTATAAATAAAAACACACACTTGTGCATTTAAAATTACATGCAACAAATCCCATCACACTGAGCTCCACCCGTTGCTACTCTCCTCACCTCCCCATTTGCCTCAAAGTTTGAAGGGCACCCAAAATGAAAAACAGGAAAGTAATTGGGCACTGTGAACAGCTATACTTGTGCTCACAGTTTGCATACATACTGCTTAAAATTTAAGGCAAACATAAATGAATAAATCAAGGTAAGCAAACTTTTACAAAGCAAAAAAAAAAAAATATTAGACTATCCAAAATTTTGGAATTTTACCAGGAATTGAAATAAAAGAAAAATGAAAGGTAATCTCCTCGATGAGACACAGGAAGAAAGACTGACAAACATTCAAAGCATTCCCTACAATATCCTTCATATTCTGATTACAGATATGTACTTTGTGGTAATTTTTATTACTTCCTATACATATGGCTTTTATTTTTTGTGCCAATTGTGTAGTATATCATTGTTGCATAAACCTGAAAATGATGGTAGATTGGCTTCATGTTCATCCAATAGCATTAATGCTTTCTGGATCCAAATATATTGAACCCCCAATGTTAAACAAAAGAATTACCTTATTCCAAAATATTTGTAGATTAGAAAGGTTCTTTATTGAGTCTCCCTATTGTAGTTAAAGGTTCAGGAAAAGGGCATCTAGGCATTATGCCACAAAAAATTCATAGCCAAGTTAATAGGATATACTGCACAGAACCTTGTAGTAAGCTCTTTTTCAACAATTGTTCATTACAAGCAGATTTGTGTCTGTCAGTTAATTCTGAAAGATCTCAGAGACATCTCAAACTGACATCAAACTAATGCTATTACTTACTAAAAGCTCAATGACAGACTTACTAAGGCTACGTACCCACGTCCAATGGTTCTTGTCCAATAATCGGCTCAAAGCCGATATCAGACGAGAATCTGGCATGTGGTACAGCGCTCGTCGCCCATCGTCCGAACGACCAGCCTGGTGGATCCACGGATGATGGACTACGAACTACGAACGGAATGGAAATTAAGGGGGCGAACGGGCAGCGAGGTGCCGCTCCGTTGTTCTCCCCCTCCCCTCTCCATAGAGCAGAACAGTGCTGTGTGTACACTCGTTCATGCGTCATGCAGTCATTGGAAAGGATCGTGAAAGATCGTGAAAGATCCTTTCCAACGACAATTATTGTACGTGTGTATGCAGCTTGACACTGTTCCACAGCAGACATGTTTATATAGACAATTGTTTCTTTATGTTGTTGGCCATAATAGTAATCTCATGGAAAAATAAGGTGAACTACGGACCCAAATCACATTGGAACCCGTAGAATGTTTATGTTCATATCACATTGGTCAAAGGTAAGTGGACATTCAACACCTTTGCCACCCCTCCCTTTTTTACAATTGGTGTTTCCAATGAAAGATATTGTTTAAATCATTTTAGGTCTAGTTTAAGTTTAGACATACTTTAAGCCTTGGCCCTTTACCTAAAACATTGGGATATAAAGAAAAACACAATTTGTCCTGCCTCCCTCCTAGCACATAAATGGTTTAATGCAGCAGTCGCCAACCAGTGGTCTGCGAGAAACTTTGGTGGTCCACAGAAAAATTTAAGCATTATTTGCAATTTTTATGTTTTAATATATAATATAATAAAACATAATATTCCAATAAATTCCTATATTCTGAATGACAATTTTCACCTTTATATTGCACTAAATTCACAAAGTGTACTAGAGGCGGAAAAAAAAGGGAGGCGCAGTGCAACGTCAGCGTAGTCTTAAGTTGTATGAGGCAACCGTTACCGAGCTGTGTGCTTCAGTATTGTTTCCACCATTACAACAGTCACCCCGCTCCACCAATACCGATTCTCATCCCATTGTTTTATTTTATTTGTTTATTTCTCAGATGTGCTTTTATTTAAGTATGACCTTAACTGTGTATTTTCTTTAACTGTTATAATTAATGGCATCAAATAGTTTGACTAACTATCATTTCTTGTTTGGTCTTAGATTCGAATGAAATAAACCCATAAAGAGTGAGAACAAGTAAACAAATATTTAGCATTTCTTTAGTAATACCAAAGATAATGCAAATAATGATAAAAGTAACAATAGTAATACTTCACTTAACCGTGAGCTGATCAATAAATCAGAACCTCCGCAGTCCTCATCAGGCACCATAAGAAAGATCATTATTTTAAAAATGTATTCATCATTTAAAAAAAAATCATTATAATGGTCTGCAGGATTTAAAATTATGAATTTAGGGGTCCATGAGGTCCGAAAGGTTGGGGACAGCTGGTTTAATGTCCAAAGGAAATGACCTAGCAGTGTAAACTTACCTTATTCCATGGTCCTGCAACAGCCAGCTCTCTGGTCCTTTTATTCCCCATGCTGGCATATAAATTGAAACTCCTAATTTGTCACCCTGCGGTAGCCATTGTTGCTACAGTGCTACAACAGAATATAACAACATAAATTGTTGAGAGGAGCAGAAACTGGCAAGAAGAGTGGCTTGGAGTGACTAGTTATTACAACAACCAGCAGAAAGGACCAGGAACTATGAGACTATGCCCCTGATTCATCAAACAAAATCGGATTATCGGTCGCGCATTCGTATTAGCGATCCGGAATCGCGCGCGATCGCGCTATTCAACAACCGGAAAAGCTAGCGCACTTATTCCAAAATATTTGTAGATTAGAAAGGTTCTTTATTGAGTCTCCCTATTGTAGTTAAAGGTTCAGGAAAAGGGCATCTAGGCATTATGCCACAAAAAATTCATAGCCAAGTTAATAGGATATACTGCACAGAACCTTGTAGTAAGCTCTTTTTCAACAATTGTTCATTACAAGCAGATTTGTGTCTGTCAGTTAATTCTGAAAGATCTCAGAGACATCTCAAACTGACATCAAACTAATGCTATTACTTACTAAAAGCTCAATGACAGACTTACTAAGGCTACGTACCCACGTCCAATGGTTCTTGTCCAATAATCGGCTCAAAGCCGATATCAGACGAGAATCTGGCATGTGGTACAGCGCTCGTCGCCCATCGTCCGAACGACCAGCCTGGTGGATCCACGGATGATGGACTACGAACTACGAACGGAATGGAAATTAAGGGGGCGAACGGGCAGCGAGGTGCCGCTCCGTTGTTCTCCCCCTCCCCTCTCCATAGAGCAGAACAGTGCTGTGTGTACACTCGTTCATGCGTCATGCAGTCATTGGAAAGGATCGTGAAAGATCGTGAAAGATCCTTTCCAACGACAATTATTGTACGTGTGTATGCAGCTTGACACTGTTCCACAGCAGACATGTTTATATAGACAATTGTTTCTTTATGTTGTTGGCCATAATAGTAATCTCATGGAAAAATAAGGTGAACTACGGACCCAAATCACATTGGAACCCGTAGAATGTTTATGTTCATATCACATTGGTCAAAGGTAAGTGGACATTCAACACCTTTGCCACCCCTCCCTTTTTTACAATTGGTGTTTCCAATGAAAGATATTGTTTAAATCATTTTAGGTCTAGTTTAAGTTTAGACATACTTTAAGCCTTGGCCCTTTACCTAAAACATTGGGATATAAAGAAAAACACAATTTGTCCTGCCTCCCTCCTAGCACATAAATGGTTTAATGCAGCAGTCGCCAACCAGTGGTCTGCGAGAAACTTTGGTGGTCCACAGAAAAATTTAAGCATTATTTGCAATTTTTATGTTTTAATATATAATATAATAAAACATAATATTCCAATAAATTCCTATATTCTGAATGACAATTTTCACCTTTATATTGCACTAAATTCACAAAGTGTACTAGAGGCGGGAAAAAAAGGGAGGCGTAGCGCAACGTCAGCGTAGTCTTAAGTTGTATGAGGCAACCGTTACCGAGCTGTGTGCTTCAGTATTGTTTCCACCATTACAACAGTCACCCCGCTCCACCAATACCGATTCTCATCCCATTGTTTTATTTTATTTGTTTATTTCTCAGATGTGCTTTTATTTAAGTATGACCTTAACTGTGTATTTTCTTTAACTGTTATAATTAATGGCATCAAATAGTTTGACTAACTATCATTTCTTGTTTGGTCTTAGATTCGAATGAAATAAACCCATAAAGAGTGAGAACAAGTAAACAAATATTTAGCATTTCTTTAGTAATACCAAAGATAATGCAAATAATGATAAAAGTAACAATAGTAATACTTCACTTAACCGTGAGCTGATCAATAAATCAGAACCTCCGCAGTCCTCATCAGGCACCATAAGAAAGATCATTATTTTAAAAATGTATTCATCATTTAAAAAAAAATCATTATAATGGTCTGCAGGATTTAAAATTATGAATTTAGGGGTCCATGAGGTCCGAAAGGTTGGGGACAGCTGGTTTAATGTCCAAAGGAAATGACCTAGCAGTGTAAACTTACCTTATTCCATGGTCCTGCAACAGCCAGCTCTCTGGTCCTTTTATTCCCCATGCTGGCATATAAATTGAAACTCCTAATTTGTCACCCTGCGGTAGCCATTGTTGCTACAGTGCTACAACAGAACATAACAACATAAGTTGTTGAGAGGAGCAGAAACTGGCAAGAAGAGTGGCTTTGAGTGACTAGGTATTACAACAACCAGCAGAAAGGACCAGGAACTATGAGACTATAGATTAATGTAATTTCTACATTTAATCTTTCATTAGACATGAAGGTTCCACAAAAAAAGTAATAATAACTGCCAAGACTTCTATGCACCAAAAACAAGCATTGCCAGGTACTTGAAACTATAATATACAAGGGAATAATGACCCTGTTTTCTGCTTTTTTATTTGTTTTCAGTCTAGTTCAAGGGCAACATAGCCTTGATCTCTAAACCTCTGCTTTGTTGGTTTGTTAGTTGTTAGCTTTCTGACCACTTATGCTCCTTTTATTTATCTGATCCCCTACCCTGGAAGTCTATTCCTATTATATTGCACTATTTTACTACTCTCATTCCACTGCCCACAAACCTGAACTTTGTAAGATCTGGCGTTGATGTTAAAGCAAATTATATGTGGTGTAGTATATTGTGTTGTGTGTGTAATTACATTTAGCTGCACTAAAATATGCTAAACAGAAAGATTAGAACAAATGTACGATCTACCCACTTAATAGTTCTTATTAGTAGTGGTGGGATAGCTATCATCAGAATCGATTCTGACTCGGGGGCCACATTGTACCTTCTACAAAAGATAGAGAACAGCTAGACAAGAATAATAGAAAAGAAAGTTTTAGGGAATAAAAACACAAAAGGCCAGGCAGCGCTTGTCAGTTTATGCTACTGTGCTAGCCTGACAGGGACAGCTTGGAGAATGTAATAGGGACAGACAGTGGTTGTGGTTTTCTGCTACTGTGCTAGTCAGACAGGGAAAGCATAGATAAATTATTAGAGACAGATAGGAACTTTAGGGAAAAAGGAGATTAATCACATCAGGGCTATTTAAAAGGATCAGTTAACCTGAAATTGGTATTCTAGTTTTTGTTTGCTTAGGTTCCTGAGTCTGCATATCTTCTGTGGACATTATGAGGGGTTCCCACTCTACTTGTTGGAATTTGGTATATAGTTTATAATATACAGAATGCAACAGGAGGCACTAAAACACATATAAAAAGTAAGCAGGAAAACCTTAAACTCTAAAGCTGCGTACACACGTCCAATTTTTATCATTGGAAATGAACGACGAACGACCGATTGGCCAAAAATCGTTCTTAAAAAAAGTAACCAATGACGCAGACGAACGAGGATAGTCGTTTGAAATGAACGACCGACCGGCGGATCGGATTGGATGACGATCGTTCACCATCTATTGTGTGTACGGTCGTTCAGTGATCGTGCATGTTCTGAGCATGCGCAATGAACGAACGTTCGATACAGGCTGTATTGTGTATATGAGTGTATGTGTGTGTGTGTATATATATATATATATATATATATATTGCCAGGTACTTGAAACTATAATATACAAGGGAATAATGACCCTGTTTTCTGCTTTTTTATTTGTTTTCAGTCTAGTTCAAGGGCAACATAGCCTAGATCTCTAAACTTCTGCTTTGTTGGTTTGTTAGTTGTTAGCTTTCTGACCACTTATGCTCCTTTTATTTATCCGATCCCCTACCCTGGAAGTCTATTCCTATTATATTGCACTATTTTACTACTCTCATTCCACTGCCCAAAAACCTGAACTTTGTAAGATCTGGCGTTGATGTTAAAGCGAATTATTTGTGGTGTAGTATATTGTGTTGTGTGTGTAATTACATTTAGCTGCACTAAAATATGCTAAACAGAAAGATTAGAACAAATGTACCATCTACCCACTTAATAGTTCTTATTAGTAGTAGTCGGATAGCTATCATCAGAATTGATTCTGACTCGGTGGCCACATTGTACCTTCTACAAAAGATAGAGAACAGCTAGACAAGAATATTAGCAAAGAAAGTTTTAAGGAATAAAAACACAAAAGGCCAGGCAGTGCTTGTCAGTTTATGCTACTGTGCTAGCCTGACAGGGACAGCTTGGAGAATGTAATAGGGACAGACATGAGTTTTAGGGGGAAAAAGGAACAGATAGTGGTTGTGGTTTTCTGCTACTGTGCTAGTCAGACAGGGAAAGCATAGATAAATTATTAGAGACAGATAGGAACTTTAGGGAAAAGGGAGATTAATCACATCAGGGCTATTTAAAAGGATCAGTTAACCTGAAATTGGTATTCTAGTTTTTGTTTACTTAGGTCCTGAGTCTGCATATCTTCTGTGGACATTATGAGGGGTTCCCACTCTACTTGTTGGAATTTGGTATATAGTTTATATTATACAGAATGCAACCGGAGGCACTGGAACACATATAAAAATTAAACAGGAACACCTTAAACTCTAAGGCAGACTTAAACAAAATAACAGAAATAATGTCAAGGAGATCTTTTTGTTAGAATACCCTAGAAAACATGGAGCCAGGAAATGACTCAGCTCAGATATTATATGATTTCAGCACTATGTATTAACATGAAACAAATGTAAGTTCAGAAATGCTTGTAATCTATTTTATTGAAATTTTAAACATGCCTGCAGCAACTTTAATTGCAGAGATTGTCAATTGTTGTGCCATTTTGACAAGTATAGTCCTAATTTCTTGGATCATCACACTGGGTTCCCTAAAGTCAATGTACAGGATCCAGAAAGAGGAAGACAAGTTTAGGGGCTATGAAAGATGCTCATTCTTTTCTTGCTACAATGGTCGAACATTTGACCCAGTCTACAGCTGTTGCATGATATGCAATTTGCACCCACCTGCATGGGAGTGCGTCTGTCACTTTAATTGCCTAATGTGTGTCTTCTACCCCTCTACCTCCCCTTTTATTGTTTCTTCTCCTCTGCTGATTGGTTATTTAATGCGGATTGCCCCTTTAAACCTCTTACCTGCGCGTGAATTTGGGCAGCAAGCTTGAATTTGTGTTCTGTTCCAGAAGATTCCAGGGCACGTTTATAAAAGTTGGTTTTCCCACCCCAGGGGTAATTCAAACTCTCAGCGGGAAGATGAGCTTTCCACCCACCCTTCCCCTTGTTACGGCATTTTGTGTGGTTTGTCACCCTTTATTAGGGGGGATATGTGATATTTTATTGCCTGAGCCTCAAAAAGTGCATTAAAGTGTTACGACCATTTTCCTGTATAAATTTTGTTGTTGGTTATTTATTTATTTGTATGGTTGTATATTATATTTGCTTGCTTAGTGTACAAAGACATGCCATCTGCATGTCTATGCACCTTACCATCATGAATTATTCATTAAAATGGAATTTACATCTGGAACAATCCTTTCCCAAGGAAGATGAACTTGCAAGGAATTAAAACAGAAATGCAACATTTAAAAATTTGGTATATATATATATATATATATATATATATATATATATATATAGTTACTATTTGGTTTCTATCAGGATACTTGGATGACATTATTTATGTTAACCCAATCTTTTGGACATGCATAACTATTAAGCACAGTCT
This sequence comes from Pyxicephalus adspersus, assembly GCF_032062135.1. Lineage (NCBI taxonomy): Eukaryota > Metazoa > Chordata > Amphibia > Anura > Pyxicephalidae > Pyxicephalus > Pyxicephalus adspersus. The sequence goes on along the minus strand of NC_092867.1, from coordinate 20,251,197 downwards.
ATAACTGTTCATCTGTCACATTGACTGAAAACTTTAAATGGTATGTAAAACACTTACATATGCAATTGCAAAAATCATGTTTTCAGATATAACAGTCAATAAACTAAACAGCCATGTACATAATTGTTTAAATACTGGATAGCAGTAAACAACATATATAGGCAATAAATCTCCACCATGCAGCACAAGATAATGACACTGTTGAGTTATTTAGATAGATGTTGACATTGCAGACTTCAGAGTCAGATCATTTGTAGTGGTAAGCAGTCTAGCATGATGATCTGCGTATGGTTAAGTTTTTACATGCCCATGAATAATAACCTAATTGTTACTGATGTGAACATCACGTGGTGAAATGTAAAACTGCATGTGAACAGATTTAATAAACCCACAAAATATATCATACAGCATTGAAGAGAGCTCCAAACAAAACAGATTCACATACATTTATAGTTTTGAAAAATAATATAGAGCTCATTGAGAGGACATTCAAGTTTATTGTAAATCGTGTGATGTTTTCTTTATTGTTAAAATAAATTATGATCAGATAGATCAATGGCTGGCTTAGAAGGGTCAAAGTGCAACATTTGTATCCATGAGTTATGTGGAAAACTGCATTAAAATTAATTAAAAAATCTAAATTTTTCACTTTTTCCTGTTCAAAAACATCAGGCAATGGCCATAAGACAAAACAGGGGCATATAACAGGGATACCCCTTAAAAGCAAGACATAGTGCTGTATTAGGATTACTGGGAAGTATTCTTCAGCTCACAGCAGGGGCAGCAGTAATACTCATTGGTGTCAGTTATAAAACCCTCACCTTTACTAGCAGTTACAGTTGCAACAATTACCACCAACTCATCCTTTCACTGGTGTCAGCAAAAAATGTAATGGTGTCAGTGGATGTGGAAGGAAACAATGCTTTATTATTAAATATCCTCATTTATTGGTGTCAGTTGTATAGCACTAAACCCATATTGGCATCTGTAAACATCTATTAGAATCTGTAAGAATCAAAACTCCCTTGACAGTGCTAAGCTGGGCAAAACTGAAAAAATCATATTAAATAATTAAGCCTCAGGGAAAGGATATATTCCACTTGTTTAAAATAAGTACAACATAAACAAAAGTTTTAAGGTAATTTTGTCCCAAGAATATAATTTTAGTTATGGTGGCAGTTGCAAGAAATAGAATACTGTGATGCTTATCCTAATACTTTCAATGGTTGCCAAAAAGACCATTCTACATAATTGGATTCTATCGAACCCGCCCACATTTAAAAAATGTCTTGAAAACTTATGGTTGGTATTCCAAATGGAATGGATAGAGGCCTCTTTATCTAAGGAATCTTGGGTTGGGGGGTTCATTGAAGTCTGGAAATCAGATATAGCTACCCTACCAATTGACACATGAAAAAGAGTTCTTTATACTTACTGCCTGGTACATCTATTGCCTTTTGGGCAAAGATCCCCCAATCCTTTGTTAGTATCATATCGTTCCACGGCCAATTCGAGACAATGCGAGTCCACTACATTACACAGTTTAGTAGATTTAGATTTATGTTTATTGATTCACCACATTTTCTACAATAAAACTGATTTCTTTTTGTTTCTTACTCTAGACTGGGGGTAAGAGGATTGCTGTTGAATACATTCTGTAACTGTACTATACTATGTTGTACTATATTGGGTGCATTGTGTTATTCATCTTGACCCTAATGATTCTCTACTGGTAATTTATTTATTACCACTATTTTGTGTCAAATTCATTATGTTCTGTTACTATGTTGTTACCATAATTTTTCTTTTAAAAAACAAAAAAAAATATTTTATAAAAAAAAAGAAAGAAAAAAAAAGAATATTTAGATGCTTCCTCTTTCCAGCTGGCAAGTGCTGTAATTCACATACTGACACAGAACCCTGCTGCCACTTTCCTAAGGCTGTAGAAGAGACCTTGCAAGCATGTCAGTAGGCTGTCAATTGGACATTCCTGAAACAGATTACTGTTATTTGTGATCTTTAAATATATATTAGGAAGAACCTCTTGCAGTTCCTATATAGGTGATCCGAAATGTCAAAGGAAGAAGCAGCCCCAAGAACCAATTAGTTTAGGTGCTAATGAACAACAAGGTGATAGAAAGAGAACACAGAATAGCAAAGATGATGCTGAGCTTATCATTGTGCTGCTTCTCATTACTTTACCATTTAAATGCTGGGTAGGATACAGGACAACCTTAACTTAGGGAAAGTGGGTTGAATTATAGAGGCCATTGGACTAAGAACACCTTGTGGAAAACAAAAGAATAAAAAATAATCAATGTTGCAACAAAAGTTAGTTTTGGTATTTTATTTTTTGTAATAGGCTATTCATTTAAAACTTTTTTGTTTTGGGCAAAAGCTTTGGAAATTTTTGACAGACAAAGTAAATCTTGGATGATTTAGGAGTGGATATACATATTCTTCTGTAAACTATTTGTAACTGGGTGTTTTTAGATAATGGAAACAATGTATTTCTTCATGGGAATACTATAATCTAATTTAATAGCTCAATCATGGAGGTTGTCCTATACTCCAGTAGTCCTGCCTACAGAAACCTTTACAGAGAGTGGGTGGTCCTTCCAATATTTCTTGTTCTGCTTACAACAAGGTATTAGTAAAATATACTCTGACAGCATTATCCAATCTTTTCCAAAGACAATTTTTTTAATCCTAAACACAATGCAAACACATTTAAAAAATTCAATGCAAGTATAGTGAGTTTCTTATTTTACAACTAGGGATACAATTTCAAATCTTTTTTCCTGTGAACTTGCGGATTTCACCCAATGGCATGTGATATATCTTACAGTATAATGCATACTCTGCACATTTTTAATGCTAGAGGCAGAAGGTGGAGTGTTAGTAAATGGTTCGCCATCTGCTGCGGTCATCTTGGAGCTGCACTATGTAGCCAGAGGCAATGTTTTTGCTGGCAGCTCACTTCCAAACAACTCACTGCGACTTTGTCCTGACTTGTCTCCTGCCTTCGATAAAGATGCTATCGATAGAAATACTATTTTCTTCTACAATGAAAGGACAGCAAAGCTTTGTATTACAGGGAGATCATAGATGAACATGAAAAACTGAATGGGGTTTGAGATATAGGGCTGTCACATAAAACCCAACATTGATTTAAATCTAATACATTTAGTTAAAGTCTTTGATACCAGATCCAGCAACTTGGATTCAAGTTCAATTTCGCTGTCCATACTTTTGGTGCTCCTGGGCATTGATTGACCTAGCTAGCACACTGTGGGACCTTCCTATTAAGTTATGTAAGTAGTAGTCAAAAAATAAATAGGAAAAAATAACCCTCAATATCCTAGAAAGTTAAAGATGGAATCTTGAAGTAGTTACCACATCTTCTAAACTAAGATTTATAGTGCATGATTACCACAATAATTCAGGTTCAACCAGCATCCTCTGTAGCCACAGTCTCTCCCCTATCCCACAGTGCAGTACTTAGGTCTGAGTGATCTTTCTGCAAACTAACACATACGCATACGTTATATGAGTTTGTCTTTGCAAATTTTGAAAGGTTAAATTTACATTGGATCTTTGGGACAATCTAGAGAAATTGGAGCATGATTTTACACTGAAGTATATTTTGGCACCTTGTGGTGCATAGCGCTGTGCAGTAGATATTTTAGTAAAGAGGATTTTTACACAATATGCTGTTACATTACAAATATATGCTGTTACAAAGTACAATTTGTACCCTTTGTGTCTCCTGTGCATTTAATTCTGGATGTGTACCTATTGAAGTGAAATCCTGTTTTGTTGTCCACCATCACTGGAACAAGAAGCAATGGACCATACTTCCCAATCGGGACACAGATATCATAAACCATTTCCAGAGGTTTTAAACCCTTCCCTACTCCAGTCAGAAAAAAAAACTGTCCTAGATTTTAGGTTAAACAAAAATTGCAGGTGGTCATGTGGAAGCAGGGCTTTGTTTAGGTATTATTCACATTATGGAAGAAGTGATCAGGTATATTTATTCTAGATGCCACATAACTAAGTCACTAACTATGACAATTCTCACATTATTTTCCTAAAGTTTGCTTACCCACCATGCTTACCTTCATCATAATCAAGATCTAATTAAACCATGGATTTGCTAATGTTTCACTAGAACCTCTACCACCGTTCCTCAACTATTTAGAAGAAGCACATTAAAGAACCATCAGTGCCATTCTCACTTGGGTTGAAAATAAACAAGAATACTAACTACATGACTTCCTATCCTCCTGAAAGGTACATAAACATGACCTCCAGACCATAAAGAGGTCAGACCATACGGGGGGGGGGGGGGGGGGGTTTGCTCCTTAAAGAACATCTGTAAATCCACTATCTCATCCTGCCTAATCTACACTCTGCTAGCCCAATTCATTCACAGTTGAATTGTATCTCTGCTCTGCTATCACAGACCCCTCCAATATTTTTAATTTTCCTGATAAAAATCGGTTGCCTTGCTCGTACACTGTGTCTACATAGGCTTATCAAAAGTGTAGTTTTGTTTTGTTCCCCTTCTTGCCAATTCTGTAATACAAGGACAGAACTATTGTAAAGGAAAATAAAGTTTCTAATATGGGACTATCCTCACTTTTGTGTGACATTGTTCGGTATTGGTATGTGACCAATAGCTGTCACAATGTGCTAGTAATTTTTCTTTTCCACTGGAGTTTTATTACAAATGGAAAACTAGAAATACATAGGAATTATCAATTAGAAATGGTAAAAATTTATGACATGTACATTCTCCATCAAAAGGCTCAGATAGTTTTGAAAGATAATACCACAGTTTGAGGGCAAAATACCATTTTAACAGTACAAAAACAACAAGGTCAAGTATATAGCCCAGAGCTATACTGATGAGCATAAAATAGGTACATCAGAAAGTGTCATATATTCTCGGTATTACAGTACTAAAAGGAAACCACTAAACCTAAGATATGATCTTCCAATATGTCTCTATACGTAATCGGGTATGTCAATATTCTCAAATCTGTGAAACATTATGGCAGCATGGTGGCTCAGTGATTAGCACTCCGGCCTTTGCAGTGCTAGGTCCCAGGTTCAAATCTCAGCCAGGACACTATCTGCATGGAGTTTGCAGGCTCTCCCTATGTTTGTGTGGAATTCCTCTGGGTTCCTCCCACATTCCAAAAACATGCAGTTAGGTTAATTGGCTTCCCCCAAAAAATTGACCTTAGACTGTAATAATGACATAACCATGGTAGGGACATTAGATTGTGAGCCCCTTTGAGGGATAGCAAATGACAAGGCTTTGGACTTTGTATAGCTCTGTGTAATATGTTAGCGCTATATAAATACTTTGTAGTAATAATAAAAACATTAATATTAAAAGTGTCAGATTTTTTTTTCTATATGTAAATTAAAGATCACCTAATTAAATTCATAAATCACACAAGAGATCGCTAGCAGTCACACTTTCTCGTGAAATTATTATACAGTAGTATACAGAGACTATTGACCTTGTATCTCCCCCCCTGTAGTTTACAAACAGAGTGTAAAAGGCAGACCTGCTAGGCCCTACCTACAACAACCTACCAGTTGTGGTAATCTACAGCAGCTGTCCCCAAACTTTTGGACCTCACGGACGACTAAATTCACAGACACCGGACTGTGCGGGGAGCCGTGTGTCACTCAAAGAGGAAGAAAATTCCCCCAGAGTGACGTCATGATGCCAGAATTTGCCCACTCTCCCATCGCAGGTCTGAGTCTGCAATGGGAGAGCGGGCAGGTTGTGTCAAGAGACACAACCCACCCAAAACCTGCGATGCGTACTGGAGACGTGATCCATGGCTCTGGTCGGTGCGCCCGTCCAAACGGGGTCCTTTTCCTGACCCCGCTGGGGGGGCACAGGCCAGAGCCACAGGCCACCTATCAGACGGCCACGAGCTATCTAGTGGGCCAAGGACCCCCAATCTACAGGCAATGATGACATAAGCATAAGGGGACAGCTGGGTACCAACATACTGAAATATGTTTTCTCTACGAGCAATAATTCTAATACCACTTACAAATGGCTTGTTTGCAAAATTTTATATATATAAATATATATATATTATATATATATATATATATATATATATATATATATTATATATTATATATATATATATATATATATATACACACACACACATACTTTATTGCACTTTATATTTTATATATAGTAGTTCTTTGGCCCTTTAACATTTAAGTCCTTTTCCTTGTTTTCTCATAGGTATGTCATCTGATGATGGGAATACCAGGAAAGGACTTTAGCATCAGTATGCAAAGGCAGGGCTGCCAAGAAGTCTGTTTAGTAACTTGGCACATCCATTGATGCTGGCACATATTCCAGTTTACCGCAAAGATTATTTCATACCTGCAGTTACAAGTTTAAGTCTGCTGTGCTGATTAATGCAAAACAATGCCTTGGCATGATGCATCTTGTAATAAAGTTATTCAGGGCTATTTAAGCAGCTGAAGGCAATGGGAAGAAGAACAGCCATTTCTTATTCCTCCCTCCCAGGGTTACTAAGACTATGTAATAAATGCTATGTGATTATTCATATGCCTATGAGGCTGTGAGTATGTACCCTGCATGTCATCCCTGTGTTTGCTATGGCAGCTGCCTTATTATTAAAATCTAGGATGTTTCAATTATATATACACGCATAAGTGTGCTTGTTCATTGAAATGTGGAAAACACTTTTTTTAATACAGTACTTTCTATATAGATAGGTAATAGATACCTAGTATATTCTTTTTGTAGTTCAATAGAGACAAACATGAAGAATGCTCCTATGAAACATCCTAGGACCTTAATGCAACAAAGAGGAGACATGCTATGTGGAAATGTCGGGGAAGGCATACAAATTACCAAACTTTTTTTTTTAAACAAAACTTAAAATATGTCACCTGTATTTTGTTTATTAGTTAAATTAGATTAGAACTTTGATTTAGCTATTTTGATCAGGGAGATTTGTTACATTCTAATTTTATGCATTGTTACAACTTGTGTTCTTCATAATGTTTACTGAGTTCCAACTTCATTCCTATTAAACACTTTGTTTTATTACAACACTGTCATAGCTGAGTTAGTGATAACAAACACAGAATCTCCCATTTGGTAGTCACTTTTCAAAAAACCCTAATCAGATCTTAGTCACAATGTCATTACCACGTTCTACACTTAATGCCTGCAAGTGAATCACAGCTCCAATGCCAACAGAAAAACAGATTTTAGGTGGATCTTGGCCTTACATTGAAAAGATACAAGAATCAAAGTGATGTGACTTGTAGATTGCAACATAAGTATCTATTAATCTTGCCAGCTATTCCATTTTTATTGCCGCAGAGCCAGGGCATGTTGCCATACTTTGTTCTTTCTTTATGCAGTCTTTGAAAAGAGAAAAATGTTAAACAACAAAGATACATGCAACTAAATATGTTTAAGGAAAGAAAAAAAGTTAAAATGTAAATAGGAGTGGTGTTTTACACTTGAATCAGAGACACCATGGAAGTGCTAAGTTTTTATTCTGAAGTTAATGTTTAGCGCCCTTAGGATAAAGAAAACATTATTTTCTGTGATAATGCAGGTATAAAGGTTATCAGATTTCCCACAATGATTAAATGTATATTTTGTTTGTCTAGACTCTGGAAAAGTTAAATGTCATATGACTATATTAAGTATAATACATTAAATGACATCTACAGTCCGTGTAAGAGTTATCTTTATCATTTATGGGATTGTGTACATTGGATCTCAATGTTTACTACACTTTGTGGCGTGTATTTCAGTAATTATTCAGTAGCCTTCCTAAAACAGATGGTAATCCTTGCCTTACTTCCATCACAGATCCAAAGTAGGGGATTCTTCCTTGTTTTAGGATGGTGGGCTATGCATATCACTCTTTTATAGGTACATAGTAGGTCAGGTTGAAAAAAGACATAAGTCCATCAAGTTCAACCACCAGGGAAATAAACATATACAGATAAACAAAAAACAGACAAATAAACAATAAACAGATATAAAACCCCATAAGACATAGTTGGTCCAGAGGAAGGCAAATAAAACCCTGGTACAATTTGCTTCAACAGGGGAAAAAAATTCCTTCCTGATTTCATGAGGCAATCGGATGTTCCCTGGATCAACAGTCTCTGCTATCTATGTCCTTGTAGCCATCCAATCTACATCTAGAACAGTTGGCTCAAAGTACAGACACAACTTATTATTATATTCATTTTTTTACTGTTTACAGTTGTTTTAGGCTAATTGACCATCATCAACTAGCCTAAAAGTATACATGAAATAGAACTTATGGACCAACAATCTAGAAATCTTATGGTAAGGTGGGCTAAAAGAATTGGAAAGCCCCTAGTTAACGTAGAGGAAACACAGTAGAGCCATCCTAGAGCCTTTAGGGTTTAATATATTAGGTCTGATTTAATAAAGCTCTCTAAAATTGTTGAAGATAAACTATCATAGGCGAACCTGGAACTGATTTCTCTAAATAGTTTGATATTATTTGGCAAATGTGTTCAGTCTTAGACTAGATCCACCCAGGTTCACCCATGATAATCTATCTTCTGCAGTCTTGATATAGTCTAAACGTTTTGCAGTGGTTTATAGTTTAATGGTTTGTATATGTGTGTATGTTTAATTTGGATACTATCTTCAAGAAAAATATCCTAAAAGAAGAGAAAACAAAGAGTTTGCACTTGGAATAGCCTTAAAGGATAAGCAATTTAGGAAAGAGGAGTGGTGACTGGGTAGAGTTTCTTCAAACAGAAAAGATGTCAATAACTTGTATGGGCACTCTTTAAAGATGATCAGTGGGAAGTAACAGGTAATACTCCTCTAGTGCCAAGGCTCATAATACACTGAAAATAATATTCTGCTCACTTGAGAACAAGAGAGTACAGGGTTTTTGGCAATTAGGAAAAGTATATATTTTAGTTAAAATTTCAACAAATAGGGGGGCGTGGCCTAGCCGGCGAGCGTGATGGACGTGTGATCCAGGAGCTCCGCGGACGCCGGCCACAATCCAGCATAAATCGGGCAAATACTTACCCATCCATGGGCAAACAAAAGAGGGCTAAGGTGGGGAGGTTTCCCCCGACTCCAGCACCGCTTCCAGACGCCGCACAGCCCTCCATTAGGGCGTACATTCAGGATCCCTCGCCGGCATCCTCTGCATCAGTCAAGATGGCGCCGGCTCCTTCCCCGCACACATGGAGGCGTGAGGAGAGCTCACCGATGCTGGATTCGGAGGCTGGGGATGCCCATCCACAGGTTCTGCTGCCAGCCGGAGGGGGATCGGATTCTTCTCCCCCCCGCAGCTCCGGATCCGTGACGCCAGAGCCGGTGAGTCCTCTCGGGGCTGCGGGGGTTCATAGCACGCCTGCGGCCCTTACTCAGGGGGCTGATGGCCCTGTAGCAGCCAGCATGGGAGCGCCTACAGGGGTGGCCATACAGGGATCACAGCAAGGGGGACTGGTTTTATCCACCCAAGATATACCCCTATCGAGGCCCCTGAAGGGATGGCACTCTGTCCCCCCCTCTGTAGCCCCGGATCCTCAGGCAAGCACCCTTGATACCGCTGGGCGGCATGGATTAGTCAATGGAGGCACAAAGCACAAAGCCCTTTTCAGCCCAACGGTGTGGGGGGACGAGGGTCCTTCCTCACAAGAAGCTAGTCCCAGTCCACACTGGCAACAATATTTACAATCCCTACCAACCAAGGGTGACTTTAGCCTTCAACTGTGAATAATTAATTTTATTTGTTCTAGCTAATTATCCAATCCACTAGTACCACATCTTGTGGAAACTAGCCAAAGGATACAGAATGTTTTTTTGAGAGTGCCACAAAATTTATCATTACCCATGATCCAGTTTAACTTGGAATGGACACAGTTAAGAGCTAATGTAGAGATCCTCCAATACTTAGGTATGGTGATTCAAACTACTAGGAATATACAGTAAATTAAACATAAGAGGCATTTGGGGACGGGCAAGTCAGTTTTGTTACACAAAGAACTTTCAGGTGTTTTGTGTAGATTTGTCATAATAATAGAGGAAGTTATTTAATTATATTTAATTATAAATTCTAGTCCAAAATATCTGTACTTTGGGGCCATCAATGTACTTTTAGTCCATCAATTATGAACTCTTGTTCCCCTAAGATTACAGCACTGAAAGCATGAAAGATAGGCTAAGGGACCAAGTTTAGAAATTGTTTCTGGGATCATATACCAAGGAAGCACTT
>NC_092867.1:20211710-20239714 GCF_032062135.1 Pyxicephalus adspersus | reverse complement strand
TATTGATGAGACAAGTAACGATAATATATTTTTTTAGGTTGGATATAATAATTTGTGGTAGAACATTTTCTGTTTATTTAAAAATGTATGCTACCAGGCTTTTTTTTGGGAGGGGGTTCTATTTGACATACTATCTTCCTATGGCAAATACGATATTGTTTGGAAGCATTTGTTCAATAGACCTAAGTAAAACATAAACGTATCTAACCATTTGGTTTTATTTTGCTTCTGGGTTACTCAGGTCCCCTCAAATGTTTTGCTACACATTCTGGAGCTAATCTGCAAAAGGTACAACCCTACTTGGAACTTTTAATAAAACTACAATAGTCTTTTCAGTTTTAGTTTAATGCTGTCTATTACATCCATTGGTCAGAAGATGAGAGAATATTTGAAAAAAAGCAAACCTTGTTCCAGGGAAGTTAAAGCAGAAGCCATATAATCATGCTGGGGCCTGTTCATATGAGAAGCACGTGTCATAGTTTCACATAGTATGGACTGTATAATAATTATTATCAAGCTGACAGCATACACACTTTAATGTATATGAGTGAAAGCTACAAGCCGTTTCATGTTCACCACATGACTAAATAGCTCAGAAATATTCGCCAATTTTGCAGACATTCCCTTGTTATTTTACATATAGCACAGGACACAATAATTTCACATACAAACATTACAAACTGCTTTGTGGATATATATAACATGTTATGTTCGCCTGTAAAGTGCACTTAAATGGTTAGGAGTAATTGAGAGATTCTGCTCAGGACAATTCACATACGGATTAACTTGTTTATAAACTATTATTTATTTCATGCTTTACATTGTACATCATAACGTCTAGAGATTACTCGAAATTTAAGTAACACCTAGTTGTACCCTTTAATGTTTTATTCTTGTTTATTGTCCACAACATAAGTCAGTTTTTAACAATTCTATTTTACTTTGTAATTTTTTTGTGAGTGTGAAAAGTGTAACTGCATTTAATCTCTGCACATTAATGTTAATGGTGTTGTTCTCTCTACAACACTGAGCTGCTCATCTGTACAAAAAAATTGCTTGTTGCAGCCCCTGGAGAAAAATATTATGATATCCTATGATAATCATCAAACAGCACCCTGCGACTGATATGCCCAAACTTCACTAACTAATTGTCCAATATATGATCAGACTCATTTACCCATTTTCCATAGTAAAGTGAGAAGTTACCTTTTCCCTACAAACCAGTACCAGAGTTATTTTGCCAATATGTTAAATATTCTACAAGTTTTTATTTTTTGCACAGTTGGAGTATAACCTTCTAATCTTCCGTGCCTGCCACAGGAATAGCGGAAAATAGAAAATATCCCATAGAGTGGTTATTGACTTATGGTTTTTGGGGCATGTAGCAGAAGGAGTTAGGTTAGCTTAGTGTTGGGGTCAGAGGTTTGAATGTTGCAGTCAAGGTGGTTAAGTGTTAGGAATTGGGGGGGTTGTTTAGGGTGTAGGTTATGAGCCCTTTCACAACAGTTTGCTGTGTACCAAGGAGCGGCAAACTGCAATACAGGCAACCTGCGTGGCTGATTTTCAGAACCATGCTACAATCTGCCACAGCTACATGCAGAAAACGGTTCCCATCTGATATTGTTGGGCTACCAGCAGTAGTAATTTAATAGTTATGGTGCAATAGAAATTAAAGGAGTGGAAGAAGCAAGCTTTGGCACTAACAAAAGAGATTTGCCCGATCAAATTGATTCTGCATTTGGGTACAGTCCTGCACAGCAACTTTCTTTTAATAGAAAGATTTGTGTTACCATTTCAGTTAAGGGGAGGCTTAAGCATTGCTGCTTCATTATAAGAGATGTGGAAAGCATGTGGGGATTTTTTATTTATTTTTCTTTTTTTGCCAATAGCCCCATACCAAAATTTTAATATCAGCCTACTCACACTAAAATATAACCAGCTGCATACATGTACATCATACAGTTAACAAAGAAAAATCGAATTGTATAAAGTACCAAATAAAAAATGACCTTTTATTAATTCTTCTTAATAAGGCTCAATAAAAAAGCTGAAATCAGTTTGTTTGGTATGGGTTTCTCTAATTTAAACATCACTATTTTGTCTGCATTACTTTAGCTCCTAAGGCTACGTACACATGTGCAATGGTACTCGTCCAATAATCATCTCAGGGCCGATATCGTACAGTGTGAACAATTGTCTTGGCGAATCCATAGACAATGGACAACAAATGATCATAATGAAAGTGAATAGGGAGAGAGCGCAACAGGGTGCCGCTCCATCGTTCTCCCGCTCTCCATAGAGCAGAAAAGTGCTGTATGTACAGCGCTTGTTCATACGTCGTGCAGTCGTTTGTCGTTGGAAAGGATCATGAAATTATTGCACATGAGTACCTAGCCTAAGTGTCCTTTATATAAATTTTAGTTAATGAGGCATGCCATTTGTTCTAGTTTTAAAAGGTTGTCATCTTCCCCTTTTTTCAAGAAAATCTATATTTATTTATTTGTTTTCCTTTATTATTATTATTATCATGCAGCCATACCACACACAGTAGCCAGCAGTCCACGCTTCACGGTTCGGCTGCTCATGTTCCAAAGGACTGATTCTATCAACTTTACTACATGTTTTTTAAAGTATGGAGAGTGCCCAGAGGAAACCCTGGATGAACAAATGCAAAACTTTGCAGATAGCATTCTGGAAGAGAAATTAACCTAAGCCTCAGCATTGCAAATATGTCTTCCTCATTTTAAGCCCATTCAGAAAGTGTATAACCGGATATATTAAAAAAACCCAAACATATATTATTGGTGTGGCACAGCAAAGCGATGTGTGTCATTCAAACAGAAGCCAAATTAAACTTAAAAACCCTACAAGTCATGGACTGTGCAAATGATAGCAGTGTAAAGGTTGACATGTATTTGTGATGAGCGATTTCCTACTTCCATGTATGGCTAATGCAAAAATTTGGCACTTTTTTTTATTATAGTCCACCCCCTATTTACGTCAAGCAGTGTATATAAAAAATGTACATGAAGTGACTCAATTATCCTGGGGTGGATGCAGCAAAAAAATATTTCCGGATTAAGTTCATACCTGAAAAAAAAGGAATTTAAAAAGTTATGTAATGAAATATATGGGATGGGCTCAGGAAGTAATTTGAAACCTGGACTATGTAGTTTACAGTGGATAAAGAATACTAACCTCATATCTATTCTATAGATCAAATAAAAAGCCTCAAATAGAATTGTATACTTTGTTTTGTAGCATGGGGCACTGAGCAGCAATTATTTATTGCAAATACCAAATATTGAACTGTGGTCCAAACTTTTTTCTTTAATTGTAAATTGTGTGTAGACGCATTGGTATCATATTTCTATTACTGTCAATATCTCTATTAGGGTAATTTTCTTAATTTCCTAAATTCTGTACATATTAGGCAGAAAATCTAACTTGTGAAAGATGTAACCAGAGGAGGTGTTTTATTATTGAAAGAAATCCCCTCTACTCTTTTATCCTAGGAACAAATCTGCAATCTATTCATTTTGTATGCATATTTGTCAAATACATCATGTCTTTTCATAGCTTGAAATTTGCACATGCAGATTACCCCATCAGACTTATAACTACTGAATTCTAATGCTGTTACCAGCCCACTCCAGAGCAATATTAATATTAATATTAATATTGTTATTATTATTATTATTATTAATAATAATAATAATAATAATAATATTAAACTGTATTTATATAGCACCAACATATTACACAGCAATGTACATTAAATAGGGGTTGCAAATGACAGACAGATACAAACAATGACACAGAAGAATAGAGGACTGCCTAAAAGGGCTTACAATATAAAAGATACTGATTGAATCCCCAAGGTAGCACTGTTCCACATTAGTATTGCATGCACAACTGCAGGGCCACTATTAGAAATTTCTGGGTCCCATACTAGGAACCTTTCTGAGCCCCTTCCCCAGCTCATGATACTTTGATCAAAGTTTAAGTCTAGTACTCCTTGTTCCCCCTTTTCCCCCGATGCCAGCCCTGCATAAATGTTTTTGCACAGTGCAAATGGGTTGTATATACCCTTTTGAAAGTTCATGGGCATATGTTTAAATTGTAGGAAACCTACGAGGGGGTGCTGAGAAGTTCCTGGCTTTGCTCCCTTCCAGATGAAATTGAAAAATGTGTGTGGGGGCATATGACAGTCTAATATCTTGGTATGTAACTGTGCAAATATCAGGTCTTTGTGATTCTTAAAACTGTTTTTTCTTTTAGTGAAAAGCTGTGATGGCAGAGGCACAAGCAAGTTTCACGTTGTTGGAGTTACGGGCCGTACATTTCTGACGTCAAAGATGCTGCCTAACCAAAGACTTTTATTTAAACGGTCTAGAAAAGCTGCAACTACGCTGTACCAAGTGCATCAGTCTCACGGGGGAATATGTTGAATAAATGTGTTATTTCATAAATCTTCTTTCTGGGCAAAGCCAGGAACTTCTCAGCACCCCCTCGTACTTACATAACCTTTGATAAATTAATAACTAAAGAAAAGGAAATGAATAATGCAGAAGTACAGCTTAATAGAGGCTGGATGGAGCATAGTGATTGACAGTTCAATATTTTGTGTTTAAATATCTATTCACTTGACAAACAGCGTTGTATTGTATTTTTAGAATAATCAGCTGTATATAATGCCTTAATGCTACGGTTATTATACAAGAAACAGCTTAATGACATAACAATCTTTAGCATTGTCTGTTATTTATACATTGTGGTTACTGTAAATGATCATCATCACTAACAGTCATGTGTCAGTATGTCTTTCATAGTGGATGGCCAACTTGTTATATTACCCTGTTTCCCCGATTATAAGGCACTCTCTTACGGACTGTAAGACTTTTTGTTTTGATGCACTTAGAAATAGATGGAGATTTAGTGTTCAAGCAAAGCCCAGTGATTTTGTTGCATTATATACTGGTTTTATGTCACTGGCCCTCTTAAGCCGCATACACACGTACAATTCTTGTCGTTGGAAAGGATCTTTCACGATCCTTTCCAACGATAAGAACAGCACGATGCATGAACGAGTGCTGTACATACAGCACCGTTCTGCTCTATGGAGAGGGGGGAGAGCGATGGAGCGGCACCCTGCTGCGCACTCTCCCCCTTCCCTTGCATTAGGATCGCTGTTCATCATTAGTTGATCGCTGTTCAATGTTGTTCATCATTAGTGGATCCGCCAGGACGGATCCACGGACTATGAATGACGCGGGCTGTACACACGCCAGATTCTCGCCCGATATCCGACCAATGCCGATTAACGGGCGAGAAAAATTTGACGTGTGTACGTAGCTTTAGTAGTTGCAGCTGAACTCCGGTCACAAGAACTATTATTAAAATTTATTCCTACAAGGGATACAAATCATCAATGTGTGCAACAATGCTTTTGCAAACTGTGTTATTACCTTGAAAAAAATAAGTGACATCATCTATGTGGAGAGCAAACACCATGTACAGAGACAGCACCAGTGACTGGTCTTAATACAAGAGGATTCTGCACAGAGGCACTAAAATTCTGCACAGAGTTTCACTAAAAAGAACTGAAAAAATTGCACAAAGCACATCAATATTTAAATAAGTATACAAAGCCATAAGTTTGTATATATACAATATTTTCTTATCACCAAGTTTAGCTTTAGCACTTTTCAGTAACCCCCCAGCTGTTTTTGGGTGGTTACTATAATGTTGGGTATAGGGAAAACACTACTGGCACCAAAAATAAGCTAATGGCAGATCTTTTTCTTTTAGGAGACTGGACAAGAGAAGAGCCAGGTCAAAGGTATGTTTATCAATTTTGTTCAATAAAAAATCTTTGAAAGTTTCACTACTATCACTCAAAAAAATCCTGAAGCTGGCCAAGGGTGATATTTCCAAAAATGAAACCTCATGCTTTTTAGGAAACAACTGGACAGGAAGGAGTACTTCCCACAGGAAATTATTAGGACATCTTTAGGACATCCAAGTAATGAAGTGTGAAGCAAATGCAGGTAGGAAGATTAGTGTGGAATTTCAAGGCGTGTCAGGTCTGTTTATTTTATTAGTCACACGATCAAAAAATTAAATCTTACAAAAAAAAACGACAGCATCAGCCAATTGGCAGATAAGACTTTTCATGTTTCATGGTGTAAATTGGGTTGGAGCAGTAATGATGAAGGTGTGATCTGCTGTAACTTGTTCCGGAAACATGCAAAAAACTCTCTCCATCAGTATTCCGCAACCTCTGGGTTCAGAACAAATAGAAGGTATGTCCTAAATATTTGCTTTATCTGAAAAAAAGTCACCATGGTAATTGACTTCCATTTTTTTCCGCCATCAACATTTTCTAAATCTGACATTGAAAAAAAAAATTTAAACCAGTTAAACCAGCATATATGAATTTTGTCCTGAATTTTATGGGAGTGGACCTTCTGGAGAATTTATTAAAATGTTAGAATCTATTCATTAGGTAATATAACCATAGGAGCTGGTGGTCTTTTTTGTCATTATACTACAAAAAGTTTTAACGCTCTGAAGCCAGGTTTTTAGAACAGTTCATAACTAGAAAATGAAATAAATCAACTGTGTTTATTCCTTTGTGCTCAAAAAATGTAAATTTAGTAGCATTACAATTATTCAGCAATGCACGGGGTGGTCAAGGAAATGTGAAAGTCATTTTCCTATTTATTATAAAACAAAATGAGAACAAATAAGCTGTAAGGAATGTTAAAAAATTGAGAGCTGTGAGAAGGACCCAGCAGGAGTGTATACAAGGCCAGTCACCCAAGAATAAAGAACAACAGAAATTGGTCTTTCAAGAAAGGCTAAGACAACATTGGAAGGTAACATTGGATTACTGTATAGATCTGGAAATACACAAAGCACATCAAGGAGGATTAAGTAAGGATACACAAAGACATATATTTATTTTGTTTATCCAGGATTTTAGCTTTATTGCAAAACTCCAGGGAAAAGTATACCTTTATGGTGAAGATACCTCTGCACTGTAAGAGTTAAATGCGTATTTACTTTGTTGGCATTAAAACGGCCAATCATATTTTTTAAAATTAAAAGAAAAATGTTTTTTTAACTATTTTTTTAATATTTTAAGGGGAGACTCCCACCTTCTGTCTTTACTGCCTTGACGTTTGGGAATCCTGCATGGTCCTGCACTGAATGGGAAACCTGCATCCTCCTGGGATTCATACTTCACATATCCTAGGAAAAAACAATGGAAAATAACACCAGTTAAAAAATCGTTAACTTCTGAATTCAAAAAGCCATCAGTACATTCTAGGATGGGAGCAGATAAGGGTATTCTATGGAAGTGTGAGAAAGGGATGTGTTTTGGACCTGAAATTGAATATGGGGGTGGCCCTCCGGGACTTTAGTGAGGTACCAGGTAGTTTGGTTGAAACATTTAAAAAGGTGATCTTTAGTGGTTGCGTTCAGAGTTTCAATGAAACTCTCCCAGGTCTCAAAAATTTGGAGGTTTTAGATTCTTTGGAGTAGGAGACCTCAACCCGTTCTATTTAAAAAAAAACTGAAGCTTAGTAAAGAACAGCTGGACTGTGGGGGGGTCCTTGGAAATCCAGCAGTGGAAAATTGTTTTTCTACCGACTGCAGACAATAAAAGCAGCAATCTTTTGGCACCGTGAGAGTAGCGAATACTGTCTCCACCCACCATACCAAATATTGCCCAGAGGGGTGTGAAAGGAAGAAAATTAACAAGTATTTTTGGATATAACAAGCAACCTGTCTCCAGAAATGTTTGATTACGGGGCAATCCTAGAAATTGTGAAACAGATTAGCTTGGGGTGCCCTACATTTAAGACAATTATTCCTCTCTGATAGACCAATATGATGCGCTCTGAATTGAGAGATATATGCTCTGTGGAATAATTTGTAAAACATTTCACGATATTGAACTGAGGGCACAGCTTTCCAAGACATTCGCAGCATTTGTAACAAAGTTGGAGAATCCAAATTTGGAAAATGCTGCCGCCAACCCACTAGGCCCGTTGTTACAGTATTGTAATCTAAAGTTTCCACAAGAAAATTATAAAACTTTGATATAGCTTTAGTAGAGGACGGGGCAGAGAGCAGAATAGAATCCAGAACATTGCGCATCTCTCGCAGGCCGAGAGAGAATGGGCAACCCTGGAGCTATAATCACGTGACCGGAAGAGAGCAAATAAATTATGCCTAGTTCTAGGGAATTCCAATTGTAATACCTGGAGGGAGTAAGGCTTATGTGTTTTGGGGTTCAGGAGGGATCGTTCTTTTTCTGGAGGTGCACCACTCATTCTCATTTCTGCACAGTGCAAGATCCAGGAAGAAGAAGAAAGAAGATAATGACAGGGAAGATGGGATGGAGCAGGACTGACTTCACTTGGATCCAGAGGGATCAACAACTTTCCACCTGTAAAGGTGTTTTTTTTTTGATAGTTCTGCTTTAAATGCGCTTTTTCATCTGACAACTACTTCGGCCAGTTCTGCATTTTTGAAGAGGATAATAGAACTTGTAGCCCCAGCCTGGGTCAGCTAACAGAGGCCTTTTGAAAGCAGGGACTCCTCTACACATACTTTCAAGGCTGACATCTGACAACACTAACAGCAGCACTGACTCTTTCTACTACCACCTGGCTTACACTTAGATTCTGCTGTCTAAGATCCCTTTATCTTTGAACTTCTGCCTCTTCTATGACATAACCCTATTGGTCACCAACAAGTAACTTTCTCAACTATCCCCTGAGGAAGCCACAAGGCGAAACACGTTAGAATTTTCGATCGCTATATGACCATTTTTACTATTTAGAATTGATTTAGAGATAATTTCTGTAATGGAAATTGTAACATATTAAAAAAACAGTCCTGCGTTATAGGGTCTGGGTATGGCAACAAAAGGTTTAAAGTGTCTTTGTAGCCAAAACATTTATTGTTATGCTTTTTGAGGGGTTTTATATGTTTTTTGCAGTCTGTGTTTCATTGTTGAGATATATTTTCACTATCCACCCTAAAAATACTTCAGGAAGTGACACTTTGTATTTACAATAACTCTCTGTCCCAAATGATGGTGATCAGGACAAACAAGGTGAATGGAGCGCAGACAGCAAAACTTAATCGAAAAGAAATGTAACCCTTTCTAAGGTATGTACATATGCTAGATTTCTGTTGCTGCAAAGGATTTTTCGCGATCCCGGAGGATCTCTAAACAACAGCTGTACACAAAAGATTTTCACCAGAGATGATCACGATCATTTGTCTCAGGAGAAAATTATTTATTGTGTGTGCGCAGCTTTACTCTATCCTAAATTAGGCAAAAACATTTTTGTTTTCGATAAACTTTATTAACATTTGTGCTTTGGCTTGCATAGGCCTTTATGCCTCCTCCCTGTGTTGTAGGTGCCAAGTATAAATCAGGCCAGCAGGTATACTTCTGATGCCTTATATGTAACTCAAACCTTCCATAAAGTCTGCACAGCAGTCTATTGTCTCAATGTGTCATAGCCTAGACATGAAATGCTTTATCATATAAACACAGCTAAAATCACAGGTAAAGTAAAACTAAAAAGCAGTGCATTTAGTGAATGTATTAAGAAAGTTAATACATGCTAACAACATTATGGAAAACTTTTGTAGGGATTAGAGAAATACCGGTAATCCACCTTGTCTTTGGAATGCAAATATACTTTTGTAACTTTGTATTGTGACAAAGAAGTATATCTTTCTGCAATGTATAATGTTTCTTCTGTTCTAGATTCAGGTACTGTACATTCAATTTGTGCTCATAGACAGGTGCAGCCTTCTTCAGAGTTTACATCCTCCAGGCAGAGATTTTTTTTTCTCTATCCTCTTACAGATTATTGGGCTGAGTTTTAGGGTGGGGAGAAAAAAAACTTAAAGCCATGCCACACCTTTGTCAGGACTTGCCTGGAGATGACGGGAGACTGGGATACACAGGTTGAATAAGAGAAAAAGTGAACATTCTTGAGGCATCAGTCAGCCTCTACACACCTCGGAGGACGGGTAAACAAGTGTAGGAGGGCAAACAATTATAAAAAGGAAAAGTTTTTGGGAAGGAACACATAATTTGGCCTTCCTTGTTGCCAGAGGTTCTTCTTGTGTCACAATAAGCCAGGTACGTATAACAAAACACCTATTATATTTGGATGTTTTGTTAGACTGTTAGATGCATTGAGCTAGGGGTTGTTGCATTGTATATGTGAAGGGAGTTCCAATAGATGTGTAAGTATACAAAGCATACTATAAAAATACAATGCATGCTATAGATAGCTAAATGTAAATTGTGATGTGTCCCACCCTTTGGAAGAATAGAAAGTTGTGTGACTGCAATGATATAATATACAATTGGTATGGTATATGATTACTCACTGCATATATTAGGTTCTGCTACTTGTAAGCATTGGTACTGACAGATTCTGCTTTTGATTTAAAATAAAATGTCTTTGACTTGGCTACACTGTAGACTATTTACTAAGGTGTTGTTACCATTTACTGTGAGTCAGTGATTGTGGACTTTTGAACTTGACGTTATTTGTAAGAGCCTCCCAGAATATTATTCTATAAATTCATGGATAGATAAAGCACTAATACATTGTCTGTATGCACCCCTGGTATTGGTCCATTGTGTATCATGTATACAAACATGCTGTACAATGCAGAACCATGCCAGTCTGGAGCATGTTGTTAGTCATCGAATTAGAATTGTTGTCATACAGCCTTGGAAGAAAATTCTTTCAAGGTTATTTCATGGTTCAGCAGGTAACTCTTAATTTTTGTTTGATATTTGAGAGCAATACATCTGGTTAATCCCTTACATTATGTGTGACTGCATGTCATGCTAATACCTGATATGCTAGACAAATATTTAGCCTGTTCTTTAATCAAGTTATTCTACTGATAGCATGATCAGACTCTCCCTTAGAAAGCTGGTACCTAGAAGGCAATGGCAGCTGCTGTTGTTGTCTTATCCTTCTAAAAATGCCAAGTGTCTGGCTGCCTCTGGTTTCAATACTTTGAATTGCTGACCCAGAACTAGAATGCAACAAGTTAATGTAGAGATGGGACTTGTGATCTGCAGGCTTGCCATCCAGTAATTTGGAAAACTCTGAAAGTAGAATATGCATGCAAGGGTATTGATGCTCAGGACAAACAATTGTGATCATGCCCGGTGAAAACCAAGCATATGTAAAGTGGTCCCCCAATGTTGTTTGGTAATTTGTCCTGGAGAGTCAATAAACAACCAAGTGGGGGCAATTGTTGCAATTTTCTATAGAGAAGAACACAGCAGGGGCCCAGTTACCTATACCCCTCTTTATCAAACAGCATGGTGCTGTGTTTGCAGTGCTGGTTTGATTTCCTGTCACTGCCTGGCACAGCATGTTCCATGTATGTACGAGCGGGTGCTGAGAGGTTCCTGGCTTTCCAGATGAAATAAAAAAATGAGTGTGAGGGTATATGACAGCCTAATATCTTAGTATGTAACTGTGCAAATATCAGGTCTTTGCAATTGTTAAAACTGTTTTTTCTTTTAATGAGAAGCTGTGATGGCAGAGACACAAGCAAGTTTCACGTCGTTGGAGTTATGGGCCATCATGAAGTTGTTGTTTCTCCAGGGAAAGTCAGCAAAGGACATTCACACTGGGATGTCACAAACACTGGGGGAGAAGTGTCCTTCCTTTTCCTGGAGAAACAAAAACTTCATGACGGCCCGTAACTCCAACGACGTGAAACTTGCTTGTGCCTCTGCCATCACAGCTTCTCACTAAAAGAAAAAACAGTTTTAAGAATCGCAAGGACCAACTACATACTAAGATATACACTCATTTTTCTATTTCATCTGGAAGGGGGCAAAGCTAGGAACTTCTCAGCACCCCCTCGTACGATAGAAGCATGGCCAGGTTTATTCATGTAATTTGTTACC
The DNA here is from genome assembly GCF_032062135.1 of Pyxicephalus adspersus. Classification (NCBI taxonomy): domain Eukaryota; kingdom Metazoa; phylum Chordata; class Amphibia; order Anura; family Pyxicephalidae; genus Pyxicephalus; species Pyxicephalus adspersus. Next base: position 20,227,728 of record NC_092867.1, on the reverse strand, counting down.
AATCATACCACACAAAATTTTCCCAAACTTGAAATGTTAAGAGATTAGTTGCAAAGTTTTAAATCTTTGGACACTGAGTCACTGTTAACATCTTGAATATCAAACTACAAAGTTTCCCACATATTGCACATTAACAAGTTTGTGTTAGAGAGATGGAAAGTGAATGCAGTGTGCATACTAGGTGAGATTTGGAAGATGTGCTAGAGATTTGTACTGTTAGGTCACTCTTTGAAAACCACACTATACATTAAGAAACAGTCAAGCCACTGTTAGACCTTAGCAACAGATTGTGTTTGTAGATGAGATGCAAAAACTAAATCAAATCAAACTGAATATGAACTGTATGTCCTGGAAATGAACTTAAATTCTAGTAATTCAATCTAGCATATAAAACAGGGCTGCAAATAAACCATATCACACCAGAAAGTTTAAAGGATCTGCCCAACTTATATTGTAGTTTTTTTTTTGGATTTGCAAGAGCAAGTTTCCATTCTACAAGTCGTTTTGTGCTGCAATGCGTTTGGTGTTCTTCTGTTGATGTCTCCAAAATATCTCTGGCTGCTTGACTTTGTACCCTTTTTACCATCTACAACATGCATGTAAATCATGAGCACATAAAGTATTCCACAACTCCAATAAAGGTAGCAAGCAATGTTTGCTTAGACCTTTGTGTTTGCCAGTAGAGCATCGAATTTATGACAATTGTTAAACTGTGCAACGTATTTTTTTATTCATTTTTGGCATCTAGTCTTGATCATACCTAATACACTGTGCAGCAGTCATTTCGACGTGTCTTAGTCTGCAGTATAATTTATTTGGCAGCTGTGCATTGGAAGTTTTATCCTGTAATCCAAGTACTGATATAATATAAGTGGTCTTTTGTACTGCTTTCAGCTTTGCAGGAATACATATAGCCAAAATATTCATTTGGTACCTTTGATATATTCTTTTGTTAACCCCAATGTTACTATTATAGTACAACAGTGCCTCCCCAAAAATTAAGTATGTAAAGGGTACTGCAGTTTAAATATTATGCTTAACCTTCATGTATTTATACCCTTTGTTTGGCCGGAGCCCTTAACTGTAATCAGCCAATAGGGGTGGCCTGGTACTCCAGAGGACATCTATTTGGTTGAGTATCCTTTCCAATATCTCCCCTTACAACTAATTCATGTCAAAACAAATCATTACATACAAGGGCTCAGACCTAATATATCCCCTCATATAATCAGATGAGGGCTAAGATCATTGCAATCATTTCTAGGAGGATATATCTTTTTCTTTTCTAGAAAACATTTATTAAACTACAGTATATCACAATACGTACCTAACTTAAAGTCATAAGGGATATAAAACCAACCGAGACACATAAAAGATATTCACCACATAATTACACATAAAAATTAAAATAATTGCCATAGGGTTGGGTGCACACAGGAATGCATTGCTTTATGTTTCAGAAACCATTGGTTTGTCATGTAGCTACATGATTTTGATAAGGTGTTATATAATCATAGCTACGCCTAGCGGTCGATTGTGACAATGCAGCAAATTGAAGCTTAAATAATACAATCATCAAATACTGGATGAAAGTAACCCTATGTATGGCTGCACTGGATAGAATAGATGTAGAATGGGAAGAATTAGAGTCTGACAGGAGTTTTAATTATCCAAGGTGCATAATTTACCCATCTAAGCTAACCTTGTCTGAAGACTGGTTACAATCTTTATAACCCTGGATTTCTAATTTCAGATTTTCTGCATTTCTGGATTTATTTAAAGCTTACTTTAATAGATAACTAATGTGCAATAAAAAATACTTGAATACTCAAGTTGCAAATTCGTAAAAGATCATTTAGAGTTATTCAGTGCCTGTGGTATGAATATGAAAACTCTTGAGATAGTTGGTGGGGTTTCATGGCAAATTACTGTGTAAATATGTATTAAAGAAACCACTCTCCAAAATGGTGATTGTTAACAACAATGCTATTTAAAAACAGATTAGTTTCAACAGTTTTTAGTATTAATTAGAGAAACCTAATACTGGAACAAAACTCATGTCTACCTTGAATAAACTACCAGTCCTCTGCTCAGCTTGATAATAGGCTAGAAACATTGGAAAATGTATTTCCACCAATATATGGGTTGGGGGTTTTATATAGAATACTGTAGTCAATTTTAGGGTGGACATATATGTGAAATACTCACCATCCAATTCCTGACATTTTATTGGGTTTTGATGGACGTGGGATATACATAATGCAAAGTGTGCCATAGCAGAGCCATACACTCTGGGGCACTTTATAGAAATACATTCTATTTGATTGGGAATTGATAAATAATAAATAACTCATTACAAAAAGTACAGACATATATATGCATGTAAATGTGATATTGCCTTGTGCTTGGAATGTATATAGGACACCGGGTTGCAAATACCAACAAATGTAATCATGAAATGTAACTTTATAATACAGTTTGTTAGCCAATACAGTCTGAGACTTGAGTTTGTTAGATTATTTTTTAATGCTGTCCCTGATAATTGCATACCTAATCTGTAAGATTTTAATTGTCTTTAATTTCACTGAAAATACAGCCCCAATAGGAAGACTTTCAGTAGATGTCCCCTAGGAAATACGCACAAATTAAAGAAGAAAGATTCTGGACTCCTCATTCCATAGCATATTAGGACTGAATCAGTCAATGGATGTCTAACCTATACAATGGGCTGATATATATGGATTATATTTAATCAGGTGCCCTTTCTGTTTAAGGCATACATATCTAAAAATGAATCTTTAGATTGTTCTGCAAATGCTAAAAACAGCTATATTATCTTGTTACTGTTTTTTGGGGTTGCTTTAATACCCTGGATGAAAACGTATAACAGTAAAAGACTGGAAACATAAAAAATGGAACCCTAAGAAAAAGGTGGTGACTTTAGGAACAGCCCATAAAATGTTGTAGTTGCATCTAGAATGGCTTAATATGAGTAAGGAGAATAGAGTGAATGTAGCAAAATAATATTTTTGTGTGTGCACATTAAGATAATAATAAGAAAAAAATTAATTTTTCTGCTTATTTTATTTTGAAACATTAGGATACCCAAAGTAAATAGGTTATAAGTAGATACTCAAAACTAATGCTGGTGACTGAGATTGAGTTGTAAGCTTCTGTTAAGGGAAATTTGATCTTCAAGAAAGAAATGTAATAAAGGTTGATTTCATGCAGATATACTAATGAATTTGGAAGCTTTAATTTTCAAAGATGCAATGCACATTTTTGTGCGAAAAATACCTAGACCTTTTCACCTGTGATTCCTAATTGTGACCTGTGTATCTCTTCCATGCAACTTTGGACTCCAGTGCCTGCCTTTGGACTTGACCTTGCTGTTTTTGGTCATATTGATTGCTTATGAGTGTCTACAGCCTAGATTTGACTGTGGAATGCATTCTAGGTGAAAGGATGATGTTTCCTTTATAGTCTGTTCTGCCTTTTATAGATCAGTAGAGTTTTGTTTCATCCTTCTTTATTTTTAAACAACATCCAGCTTTACATTTTTTGGCCAACAATATATGCTATCCTTTAGAATCACATAATAGCTTTACCAGACTACCAGGCTCTACCTCCCTCCAAGCTATACTTTATAAGGGTTTAAATTACTGTACTCTGTATATAATAACTCTGGGCGTTGCTGTGCTACAATAAATACAGGTGTTTGCATGTATGTAGCCTGCAGGAACACAATATTGTGAAGATTATAATGATCACGCAAGGTGTCTGAGTTACAAATGCTTTTGGAGCTGAATAGTTTTCATTCTTCAACAACGCAGGCTGTAAAATCTATACACCCTGAATAAATACTTATTAAACTTATTTAAAACATTTACATCACTCTAGCTGTTCCAACATGCTGTGTCATCTGACTAAGGCTATGTAGAGGTGTAAAGTATGTAACTATGCTAGAGAAGAACACTGTGTTTTTGTGAATAACAAAATATACTGCTTTAGGAAAAGAACAATGGAAAATAGTAGTTTGAACCATGTTTTGATTTTGTATGCTGTATTTTGATTGTTTGCCTTGACGTGAGATAAGAGGATGAGAGTGAATGAGAGAGAAGGTAGGGCTGAGGAGAAGAGTTAGATTATAAACAGAAGAGATGGACCTTTGTGATAGAGAGAGGTGGACAGAGAGTGGACCTGGTTCATGGATGATCAGCAAGGAGGGTGGGGGGACAAGAATTCAGCATGTAGGACCAGTAAGTGGAAGTAAATCAAAAATGGCTAAGTGGGGAAAAATTAGTCAGTAGAAGCTAATTGTGGTGGGGCAAAAAAAAAGTTTTGTAGAACACAAAGGAAAAAATGATCAAAGCAGGCAATCACGGTGAATGAAAAAGGGTTGGTGGGTCAACTGCTATGGTGGATCATATATATATAACAATATAAAGAAGACAACAATATAAATACTGCATGGTAATACTTTAGGACATAGAAAATTGAGCTGCTTGGTGGACATCTCAATATCAGCATTGTCCTCATTCTTCTAGTAACTCCTAAAGACATCTATACCACCCCACTATAAAAATAAAATCTAAAACGTTACTTTGCATTTAATCCTGCTAGGAAATTACAACTTTTCTTCAGTTGGTACTGGTGTTCTAAATGACCTGTGCATTGCCTGCAGCTATTGCAGTCTTCTGGGAAGCATGGCACCTTACTTGTAGAAAAGCTGAACTGGCGCTACACAAGCATGGGATACCAATCCCATCTAAGCCTGCTTTTATGTAGTATTAAGCGCCTATCATTTCTCTAACATAATTAAAGGTGTGCAAATTCCATTGTTGCTTCTCCAGCCAATACTCCTAATTTTGTAGATCATTTTACATTAGGAATAATTAGAGCCATTTGATATAGCAATGAATCAAGTCTAACTGAACAGGTTTTAAAATTAGTGTAGCAGATGTGGAGCTGAGGTTTTAATTTTAGGAGGGCTGCTTTCACAGTGGTTTAAATAAAGGTGATCAAGTTCAAAGTGCAGAGACCCTAAACAACTTTAACCGTTTTATCTGTATATAGCTGTCAGAGTAATGATCATTGCAGGGTTCATATGTTGCTTCTTTGTTTATAAGACTAGAAATGCTTTTGGTATAGCTATTTTGCAGATTTGTTTCTAAAAGTTAAGATCTGATTATTAAGCCATTTTCTAACTCAGAACATTGACTTCCAAAATCTGGGGTTTGTGACGGAAACACATTTTTCTCAGTACACATTTTAACAAAATCAAAGTAAACGCAAAGTATTTTTTGCATACATCCAGACATATTTGTTCATGCTGATCTATTGGATTTAGTATTTTCCAAGTCACCAACTGCAGCAGCACAACAAAATGTTGCCAATAATTTCAACATATGTAAATCATTTTCTTTTACTACACATGCTTGGTAGATCATGTTATAATATTTACAGATATTTTTTAAGTTTGGAAAGGTTAGAACTTTTTGGGTTGAAGTTGATATCTGTATACCTTGTTAGGTTTCTTAAAACCTTTCAAGGGAAAGTGAAAGTAGATCTTTTCGATGAGAGCACAATATTTATGTAGATAAGGAATTATCTATTGCTATCTGCCTGTTCAGGACAGGAAATTTCAGAAAAATCCGACAGGCTCAAAACAGCAATAATAACTAAAAAGATATTCTTATTTTTTCTACTCCAAATCTTAAAATGCAATTTAACAGACATATATACTTCGCTATTTTAGACTTTTTTGTATGTATATGTTGGCATTAGGGTCCAAAGCACAATAATGAATGTCATTGTAACTTTTTACAGTGAAGGAACACTGGAATCAAGGGACAATTTTATCCATATTGCAAGGTTTACCCAGTCAGAGCACAGAATGCACAGAATTCTTACCAATTACACCAGCAGTGAGAGTGAGGGGAAATTCAAAAATTTATATTGCCAGCAGTAAAAAAGTAGAGCTTCCAATGAGACCAGTTATTCCCCCAACATGTGTCTAATGGAATTTTACTAACACTAGAAACTAGATATTCCCTCTCCAATTCCTTCTGCAGGACAGGAAAGAAAGTGAAATCTCCCTAATACGTAATAAATGGCAATATGAAAACAAACTTTTTACCTTTTTAACATACATACAAGATCCATTTTAATTGAATTATCTGCTACAGGTCACTGCATTATATTTCTCGGCTGCTTTAGGCTCCTAGTTCTAATGCTAACATTTATAAAGAATTCAGAGGGTTTAAAGAACAATCCAATATACAGATTTTATCTCTAAAATATGAAACATGTATAGCAAACACAGAAAGAATGTCTTGATTAAATGTATTTATTTCTTTACAGGTGACTATGGAATGGATATCATAACCAAAAAAGGTTATCGGGAAGGTGGGGATTCAGCAGGAAGAAGTAAGAGATGTTTATGATCTGTTATTTTTTATTTTTGCATTTGTATTGTCCCACATATATTCAATGTGTATGATATTTTGTTCTGTTATGAAAACATTACAGAAATACAAGGATAGAGAAGTATCATTTAGGACCTAGGATCCAATGTTTCCTTATTGTACATGTATTCACAGCTTTAATTTATTTAAACCAGGGGTGTAGTGGGGTGGGCACGGAAGAAGGACCCCGCTGGGGGGGCGCACCAGCTAGAGCCGCAGACCTTGTCTCCCTTATGGAATTGCAGGCTCGGAACAGTGGGCGGTTGTGTCTCTAAGTACAACCTGCCCACACTTCCTCGTGGGTTTAGACCTGCCATGGGAGAATGGGTGGATTCTCATATCATGATGTCACTCTGAAGGAGGTTTCTTCCCCTTTGAGTGACACATATGCAGGGGTGTAGTGGGGCGGGCACTTCTTGGATAGTACCGTGCCCCCTCTTCGTTTTTAACGACTTCACCCCTGATTAAAACGCAATTGAAAAAATATTTTTTTTTTACTGGACTGCAGTAAGCCTTCATAAAAAGTATTAACTATGCTTCTATTTTACTAAGTGCTGCATCAAGGGTTATAGCGACATGTCCTCACACAGGAGAGTCAGACTCCGACTCTCACACAAAAAATCTACTGTGGTCTTATGCATCCAATTGAATGCTGGTCAAATCAGCATATCTCTTGCTCCCTGAGCAGAGCTGGTAATAAAAGCAATGTTAATAGGGATGTGTCGGGGAGCTGGGCTGCTGCTTCCATGTGAGAGTGGCCGTCTGCTACAAGCACAGGGTATTTTAACCCTTCCTGCTGACTAGTAAAAAAAAAGGAGTTTTTATTACTACATCTGCAGTAATAAATTCAAAGGGTTCAATTGGACTTTTAATTCAAAAGGAAATAATACATTTAGAATGTTTCTTCTTACAAACAGTGTACAGCAGGTACTATAGTATTATTCTTGTATTGTGTACATATTCTACAATTGTTCCATTTGTATTATCATTTTCAAGAAATACTAAGAAATGGTTGTTAGTAATTTATTAATTAAGATCTGATTCTTGTTTTCAGCCTATTCTGAAACAGTAACAAATTCATCAAGACTAGTGTCACTGCCACCAAGTAAGTCATCATGTTAACATTGTATATGCAGCAAATGTTACATGTTTAATTTCAATTCTTAGGTGTTTAGATAAACCATTGTAGCTGCATTTTATTGTCTTGCAAAGTTTATGATTTACTAGGAAGGACTAGGAAGGAGTTGGTGAATAAAATCCTGAAAGTTCTTCTATCATTTTGTTCTAACAGAAGGAGCGAACACTAGTGGTTCCAAACTCTCTCACCAGGGGGGAGGGGGTGGTATGGAAAAGAAGACCCTGGTACAAAGCAGCACTAGTTACGTCACATCAGGTATGTTTTGTTAGACTTAATTTTATTATTGAACAAATCAATATTGCATTCTAATATGTTCTAGAATATAGCTAAGATACAATATTATATATAGGCAATGCAGATTAGTATCTAAAATGTATCTATAGCCTAAAATTGTTTTTTTTTTTTTTTTTTTTAAATAACGCAATGGTTTATTTTCCTTTTCTTTGTCTTACTGTGGAGATTTAATATCACATTACCACCAAAAAAATCTCTAAAATAACGATAAGACCCAGATTGTCACCAGAACAGGTGTTCCCAATGAAAAATCCTCTCTGAATGGCAACTATACCATTTTAGATTTTGGTCCCGGTAACAATAGTCACTAAGAAGAGTGGAATAGTCCACCTGACAAAGATATAGACAGACAGCAAAATGAAAGATTAAGAAATGAAATTCATGGGGTGACATTATCTATTTTGGCCAGTAGATGGCGCACATATTTAGGAAAACAAGACCTGTATGTCCCTCTACAGGCTGTGAGTGGTATTGCACTCTTGACCATTAAATGGCTGTAGCTTCAGTAGGTACATGTATAGTATCTAAACAAGATCACATCATATCCAAAATATTTCAGTGCACTTTGGTTTCCCTAGCATCATGCTCACCATAGACTGATCAAGTATGTTTGAAATATAAAAGAATACATATATACAACACATAAGGAATCCATTAAAAAAAGCACCTATTTTATCTTTATAAAAATAAAAATGGCAGTATATAATAAATATAAAGCATGCAATGTTTCTTGACTCTAATATATTACCAAAACCTATATAAAAATCCACCTACAGGCGGCAGCTCAAAAGTTAATCTCAGCACCTCGGGATCAAGATACGCCCAGTCCCCCACTTCTACCCTCTCAGTATCACCAAACTCCACCTTCGATAGGAAGGCTTACATCTCCAGTTCTCGTCAAGCATATGAAGGTAGGTACCATCCACGGCTGTCATGGCCTTTCAGTCTTCTTGTAAAGTAAGAACATAAATTGTCTTGCTAGCCAATTGTGTTTTGTTATCAGTTAAATATTTTTTTTTCTCAATTGTAGGAAGTTCCAGTGGGAATTCTTCACCGGAATACACAAGAAAAGAAATGGGTATGTATAGCTAGAAATTCAAAATATTTTCAAAGTAAAGTGAATTTAAAGGATTGGTAAATGTTTATCTCCAACTATACATGCACCCTGGTCCAGTTTAATTAAGCTGGTAGCAATTCACCAAAAATGTTTATATTAACAGCAAAAAAAGCTCTACATGCAGTGTTTCAGGCCCAGGTCATTTATGCTTATTTATTCTTATTAATGTTTTTCATTTTTGTTTTTACAGCTTCTTCTTCCACTAGAGGGCGAACTCAGAGCAGAGGTGAGAACATGATTAGGAAATAAATACATGACAGCTAGCTCGGTATAGAGGATGAATTAATTATTTATTATTTAAAATGAATTAATAATTATTATTCATTAATAACCAGTTAATTATAAAAAAAATAAAACTTTTTATTACCTCCAATATTAATATTATTATTATTATTGTTATTAAACAGGATTCATATAGCACCAACATATTATGCAGTGCTGTTAATGCCATCAAAGAAGAAAACAGAAAATCAAAGTTATTTGTTATACGTATGGGGATTTTTTTACATCTTTGGGGACTTACATAAACTATAAATTTGTGACCGGGTTACAGGTTCTTTAACATTTTATAGCAAAGATGACACATTTTATTAGAATACATATGGATGTAACAGTTCAATGTATCTGCATTTATTTTCACAGCTTTCCAACATTAATTTTATGATTGTGTGTTTTACAGAAACTGAAATCCGCACTCGGCTGCAAAGTGCATCACCCTCCACAAGATGTGAGTGATTATGTCATTTTCTATATCCCTGACCTAGAACAAACAATTTGGGATACTAATTCATTAATAAGTTATATTTTTATGGCAGTTTGCACATTTGAAGTTTAGTACTTAATACATAATGAAGGCATGGTGTGACTTTCATTGGCAAGTGAAATAGATTGATTTAGTTTGTCCAATACCTGTCTTAAAAAGGCACAAACAGCATTATTATAATTATTATTATTATATAGTATTTATATAGCACCGACATATTACGCAGCGCTGTACAAAGTCCATTGTCATGTCACTAGCTGTCCTTCAGAGGGGCTCACAATTTAATGCCCCTACCTCATATGTCATATGTCATTATTACAGTCAAAGGTCAATTTGGAGGGAAAGCCAATTAACTTATCTGCATGTTTTTTGGAATGTGGGGGGAAACTGGAGTACCCGGAGGAAACCCACACAAACACAGGGAGAACCTGGAAACTCCAGGCAGATAGTGTTCTGGCTGAGATTCGAACCTGGGACTTAGCGCTGCAAAGGTCAGAGTGCTAACCACTGAGCCACCGTGAGAAAGTAAGGCTGCATAAAAAACTAAACAAAGACCTATCAAAGAGTATTAGGGATAGTGATCACTGCCTAAAAACACTTTACAAAGTAATTATACGACAATACAAAGTGCAGTAATTATGTTCAGTAAACAACAGGTACCACAGTAAACATTATTCTCTGCATATCTGCACTTAGCCCCATTTTATTTCTGGTCAGCTTGGTCACACCAAGCAATTTGGGAAAGTCCAACTTTTTGAAGATTATAAAACTCTATTCTGTAAATATATTTATTCTCTTCAGGGACAGAACTTGATGATGTGAAGAAACTGCTAAAGGGTGGCCGTTCCACCAGTGTCAGTCCCACCAGATCCCCAACCAACACCCTTCCTATCCCTAAGAAAGCAACTGTGGAGACGAAGATGGTGACAGAAAGCTCCCAATCAGGTGAGGATATGTGATAACTTTGCATGGGCCTTTTATCATTATGATTTATATTTATTCTAATCAATGGCTTCTTCATACAGTTTCAGGGTCATATGACACCACTATCCTGGATTCGGCACTCCCATCATTTATGTGGACCTCCACACTTCCTGCAGGGTCATCCATGGGCGGCTACCACAACAATATGAACGGCATGGCCTATGGGTCTTCTATGATGAATGCCCAGTCCTCAGGATCAGGTAGAATTATAAAAGAGAAAAGATGATTGACAGATCTACTCATGAAAGACAAACTCAGGTCCACAAGTTTTTCACAATTGTTTCCTCCTTATTTTTTTAGTATTTGGAATTCCCAACAATCTGGCCCCCAGCTCTCCTACCTTACATTCAGGACTTTCCTCCTCTTCTGCAGGTAACTAGTTTACTTTAATGTTGTTTGTTTTACTTTAGGGAGAAATATGGGAATACTGACTGAGAAAGAAATATATGTAAAATATATTATTATAATAATTTATTAGCATACTTTCAATTCCAGAGAAACACATTGCCCTTAGAAAAACAAAAAACATACTAAATGATACATGTGTAGAATTTTAGATGTTTCCCTCCTCTATGTCAGCCATATTCTTCTCTTTATTTATTTATTTATTTTATGCCTTTCAGTTTAGATTTTAGGCTTCACTCCTATTTGCATTCAATATTAATATTCAATATATTAATATTCAATATATTTTGTGTACTGCACTCCCTTTTTACAGAATAAATGTTTAAGTTAACCTGTCATTAACAAAAATTATACACAGAAGTTGTCTTCTGTAAAAACTGATCAGCAGATCCGGAGATATATGCAGTTTAAGCTTTTTGCAAAGCATTGCTGAGATTGTAAAGATAATTTAGACTCCTTGTCGTCTCAAAAAATGAGACTCCATAAGTCAAGGGGAACAGCTAGTATAGCAAAATTGCCAATATAACCCTGAATATGAAGTAAGGGAATGCAGCGGTCGAATGAATGCACCAGCTTCTATATATAATAAATAACAAGCAATGGATGGACTAAACTTTCAATGATAGCATAGCACGTACTTTCTACTTTACTATGCATACATGATGTGAAATCAACAAATAATATTGTATGTATAACTTCTTTCTGTTTTCCCAAATAGTATATGGTGTACAAAATAATTTAGCACCATTCCAAGCTCAAGGAGCAACACTATCCCAAGGAGCTCCTCTTGTCAACAGCGCAGTAACATCTACAAACACCTCAGGTTTGTGCTCACTGATTGTTACCTGTCCACTGATTGTTACCTAGTTCCTATGCACGTTGATTGGCTGGATCCATGACTATATTTATGAGGGTAAACTTTTTTTTCCCATTTTCAGGATATGGAGTGCAAAAAAATGTTACACAAAATACACAAAGCTCAGGTGGAGTCAGCAGCACTGTCACCTCATCAGCTGGTGAGTTTCTACCATAAGATGGTGCATTGAAGGTTCTTCAAAGAATTTTGTAATACCTTTGGTTTATAATTAGGCACACTTGTGATGTAATAATAAACATGATGCAGTTAGGAAAGAATGGAAAGAATATTTGGCTTACAACAGTAAATGTATTATCTTGTCTTTGATACTATCATATTTAAAGTCAACTTTAGCCATTTATGCATCTAAGCTGTTAGTCTACCACTTTGAATTCTAGTTATAATGGCATATGTGGGAGAATGCATTTTTCTGGACCAGTGTGGATACATTTGGCGCATAAATTAAGAGAGAGAAAGAATTACATGGGGCTGTTAAAAGGGGTAACAAAGCACAGTATAATTCAAAAACACTTGAAGCCATTATTATTATTATTATTATTATTATTAAAAATATTATATTAATAATAATACACAGGATTTATATAGCGCTAACATATTACGCAGCGCTGTACATTAAATAGGGGTTGCCAATGACAGACAAATACAAACAGTGACACAGGAGGAGGAGAAGCCATTCTCTTTTGATTGTTTGCACGTCCAGTTACAAAGTTGATGGTAATAAAAAATGGCAAGCTTGTGTCCTTCAAAAAAACAGGGTAGCAGTGACATTTACTAGAATAATCTCAATACTTGGGACTACACTATTGCTCGTATACTGGAGTGTCATTCAAGTGCCCGGAACAGTGATAAATATGGTCCTGATACTACTTTAGAAGAATAGGATAATGAGGATTAACACCTCAACACATCATCAAACTCTTCTATAACCTTTACTTTTTACATCTGCTGTATAATGTTTATTATTATTGATGCAGTTAATATTAAAAATAAAGATGAAGTAAGAGGGATTTTAATGTGACCCTTCCAAAATACCTAACCTAAAAGGACAGTGTCCATGTTACTGCAGCATCTTATTTTCAACATATCACATGTTTGTATTCTATTTTTGCCTTTTTAAAATTCAACCTTTTCCCCTATTCTTTTTCAGTAACTAGCACTAAAACACAAGGTGATGAAATCCTCAGCAAAGATTACAAGTTCCTTTTGCTGGAGAAGGAAAAAATGCCTACAAAGAAGGATGGAGACATGCTGATAATGTCCAAAGACAGCGGAAAGGTCTTCACAGCTTCTAGCATTGGTTGTTCAGGTATAAATCACAATTTTATTATAACACAGAGTACAGTGTAGTTACTCAAACTGAAAAATCAGAGTTATTTGTTTGTTTCTTGAAATGGATACCATTTGAACATGACTATATTAGTTTAGAATTCAAACCTTAATTATACAACAATAATAAAGTGGGACAGATATGCCAGAAAGACCCAATCATTGCAAGACTGAACCTCATGCTTGTCTAGTGTGCCTGACACCAAAAGATCAATTAACATTGTTTAGAATGAGTTCAGCGATTGCCAGTTACATTATCTCTTGTGATAGGTACACTTTATAACTTTAGTACAGTATTAAGTTGTAAATCTACATTCTTTATGCATGGATCTCTATTATAAAATAGTTATTAGCTAACACTCGCTAGTAAAATCATGGGTGCATAACCCACCTTTGCAGTACCTTGCTTTAGATGCTTTTATATAGTAATTTGCACACTTAGGTAATAGATTGTCTTCCAATTCACAACAGGTTCATACGGTGATGACACCCTGAAGAAAGAAAAATCTGTTACAACTAGCATGGACACTTCATACAGAACAGAAGCGAATGGTAATTTAATTATTGTTCACATATATTCCAACTAGAATGACAGTACGATATATTAACACATATACTGTTATATCCTAGGTGGTTTAAAGGTAACCAAAGACAAAGCTACCTATGCAGGTAAGAACTCTTCATTCATTTCGTTTTCTCTAACTACGTTAAAAAATTTATAAATTAATACTTTAATACTCTTTCATATCCTCAAGCTAAGTCTTAAACAGGAAGGAAATAAATAATGCATACTAAAATATATTTGGTTAATAATATTTAAATTTTAAAAAATTGTGGTCGCTTTCTGTGTAGATCACACCTTTTTATACTGGGTACAAGACCACATATATTCAACCAGTAGTTACAAAACACATACTATTTCCGTGCACAGTCTGTATCTTGTGCAGTTCAGCTGTGGTTCACATTAAATACACATTTCATATCAAATTAATAATGGGTGTTGTATATGTTGTAATCTGCAAGGTCAGATTAGCACAAAATAGAGAAGAGGTTCAATCAGTGGACATCAAATCACACCCAGCAGGCCTCAGATATAAGATTAAAAACCTCTGACATGCATGTATTTCAAGAAAAAAAAATAAAGTTCACATCACTTTGTGTCATTTTCAAACAATAATCCAGCAGACATTACAAGCATCAATATACAGATCAGCATCAACAAGCATCAATAATAGAGTTTTCTCTATTCTCATGCAGTTGTTCCCAGATAAAGCTGCTAAATTAGCCTTCTTGGCAATATATCAGGTCACCTAAATGTCCATGTGAACAGGGTGCCAAAAGGCCTGCCTGGCTAGTTTACTCAATCAGGAAGCTTCCTTGGCTCTCCCATTATTGCCTCCTCTCACATATTCTTTACACAGGCCTCTCTTCCTGAGTCACACCTGGCCTCATATTCCAACTCCATCCCCATTTAAAATGCAGAATCCTTTTATTAGGATTCGGTTGGTGTTTCAGAGCCACCTCCAAATCCTGGCATGGAAAAAGGGATGGAGCGTTTGGCCCACCCATTTGTTCAAAAACACTCCAAAATTAAGTTCTGTAAATCTGCGGCATAACATTTACCTACAGCCTTATCAAGTCCCTTTATCTCATAATAAATGTAAAAAAGAGAGGAAAATAGTACCGCATGAAGCTACAATGTATACACAAGCAGCCATACAACCTATAAAATGGTTACAGTCCTGCACAGTATCCGCCATTTTATGATATTGGAGATACATGAGATTTACTCCAAGATGGCAAGAGGTGCCCATATTTTCCCTTAACCACCAGGGCTTAGATATAAAAATATAGAGCCTTCAGTTTTCTTTTCTATCATCATTAAAATCGCCAACCTTATGTTTAATTTCTAGGGCTGCTGATAAATAAGTTGCATCTGTTTATCCTTTTTAAGTTCACTAATGCTTGTTACTTTTTACAGAGATACACCGTGTAGATGGTCTAAAGTCTGCCAATGATCAGTATGTTGAAAGGCAGGAAGGTGGAGTGGACAAAGCCTGCGGACCATGTGCTTCCTGCTGCAAATGGTGGATGTGGGCTCTTGGGTTAATCCTTGGCCTACTATTCCTTTTAGGACTGCTCTTTGGACTTATCTCTCTCTGTAAGTAATCTAATATTGTACTATGATGTCACAACATCAATTGCAAATAGATCAATAGGAACAATCAAAATTTATTTCACAAATAATGATCAAAGCAAGCTTTATGTTGGAAAGTACCGTCTTACATAGTTCTAAAACACTAGTCCGTTGAGTTCAACCAAAAACTCAATTGACTTGTCTGCTTTCCTTCAGTCTTAATAATGAATGGCAAGGGTATTACATTGATAAAAATTATTTTGTCAGTTTGGTATTATTATTATCTTGTTTCTATGTAAATATATTATAAATGTATATTATAAATCTTGTTTATATGTAAAATTTGGGGCAGCCATATTTGCAACTACAGGTATGTCTTGGAGAGCTTTAAAAAAATCAGGGCCATTGCCTCCAAAGTCAAACATTTTTTAACCCATTACCACAACCCACAGCTTTCACCAAAAAAGTTGTTCTTATTGAAAGATCTCCCTCCCTTCTGTTTGGTGACAG
>NC_092867.1:20173942-20210480 GCF_032062135.1 Pyxicephalus adspersus | reverse complement strand
ATATAAAGAGCCTGCTCAAAGAGTGTAAATGGAACATTTAATAAATAACACATAGTGACATAGAGACATATTACAATTTTGTAAAAAGCCCCGTCTTGTAGCATTATTTGTTCTTATATGTTCATAATTGCTTTGTCTGCAGGTGATCCTGGAATACAAGGAGAAAAAGGTAGGCAAACTATTACATTCATCATGTTATGACCTATGTAGGGTAATGATAAATAGCCATAGACCTCATATGTAACAAATAGCTATAAAGGCAGATTTATGATGAGCGCAAAGGACTTCAATAGATACTAAGTAAGAAAAAAGAACACAGGATACCAAGTGGGAATGAACAATGCCCTACTGTTTTTATATACAGCTCTGATCAGCATTACTTACTTTAAAAGACATTGGGAGGCAAACAGGGTACAGCAAGAAAACCTAATTGGTCCACAACAAACGTAGACCGTTTTTTCCACCTTCTTAAATTTGATGTTATTGTTACCCTTATGGTCTTACTGACATTTAGAAAAATACTAATCTTTTATATATTCTAAAACTACATCCATTCAAACAAATTATTGAGGTATTAGGTCAATCCTCTGAATATATATATATATATATATATATATATATATATATATATATATATATATATATATATATATATATATATATATATTATAAATATATACATATTTTTCTTCATTTTTAGGCCCAGTGACAGTGATTGTCTAGAATGATGAATCTCCCCATTATTAAAACCTGTTAAACAGAGGTTCTGCTGTGCACTACTCTATCCAACATTAAATAAAACAATTTGACTTTAGATACACTTTAGTTGCTCTATAAACCTCTTTTACATTGAATATTTGCAGCTTAGCTTTTCTTGTATAGTATCCAGAACATATTTGGTGTTTCATTATAAAACTGTAATTATTATTGCCCAATCATTAAACGGAAGGAATTAAAACATTTGTTGTTAATTCTCACAACAGGTGACAGAGGATTCCAAGGTCCACAAGGTAGGGAAGATCTTAAGCCTATTATTATCTGTTGTAATAATTATTGTACCCAATGAAATAAATATTTTTTAGTATTTTGAAACAATGACTCTGTAAAGAATGCAATAGTCTGAAAGCAAATAAAAACAGAATGCGGCACTAGTAATGTATTGGAAGGAAGAACTTGACATCTAAAAGTTAATTTTTCATTATTATTGAAGAAAAATGCCAGCAATATATGTGCTAATATAAATTATATAGTGTTGCTCAGCAATCACATATTTACCTTTATTTTTGAACTTGAAAAAAAGATAAAGATAAAGATAAGAAAATAATTGTAATTTTATCATTCGTTAAAGAAAATTCCAGCCAAATTTGCCACTGTACCACTTCTTAAAAGTTCACCCCTCCATCAGTTCTAAATTTGACAATTTATTTTTTCATTAAAATATAATTAATGTGGCCTGATGTTGTTTCTTATACTCACTTTGTAATTTTGTGACAGGAACTCCCGGTCTCATTGGCCATCCTGGTGCAGAGGGACCTAAAGGACAGAAAGGCAGTGCAGGTAAGGGGTCAGACTACATCAGTGTGGAAGTACATTTGTCCAGATAAATTCATGATAGGTTTAATGTTATGGGATATGAGCCATCACTGTGCTACCATTTTTAGGTGATTCTGGTGTGGAAGGTCCACCTGGGCAAAGAGGAAGAGATGGCTTACCTGGAACTCGTGGTGATCCTGGTTTACCAGGTGTGGGAGAGAAGGGAGACAGAGGTAATTTCTTTAAATTAAGTTTAATGCATTCATAAGTTTTAATGCTAATTGTTTTTTAAATGTCCTAATTTACAAATAAACAACATGTAAACTTCCATTTATTTTACTAAACTAAATAGGCAAATATCTTTTATGAAACTAGTTCTTCTTTACTAGGAGAAGTGGCTAACAAGTATGACATGCTCTGACTCCTTAGTATATGTTGTAGTAATATTATTTTGGTTAGAATCATATATTCATTCTTTTCCTTTTCATTCATATTTTTCTAACACCAATTTTATGTACTATAGGTGCGCCTGGTGAACCAGGTGTGCCAGGCTTGGCTGGCATTCCAGGACCAATGGGACTTAAAGGTAAGCAGGCTTTGAAATCTCTGCACTATTTTAAGACGCATTCCAAAATGATTTTTAGACTGAAAAATTTTTTTGGATGTTTGGAGCAACAACTCCCGAGACAGCATCAGCTAATGGTTACCATCCACTATTAAAGATCTTACAAAATAAAAAAAGAATATTTGCAACTTAGTATTGTCTATATTCATGTTTTTTCTGCAATATCAGTGAACCTAATCTTGAGCAACAAACAACCTTAAGAGTTTAAAATCAAGGACTATCATCTAGGAGACAATTTCTGGCTTAAAGAATATCTAAACCCAAGAACAAAAACTGAACATATTGCAGACTATTAGTCCTTAGATGTCGTGTCTCAGTTCCTTTTTCCTTACACTTAAATATATTTTCTGTAAATACAGAAAAATACTTGGTAATCTTGCCACAGATACAGTGCCCTTGTAACTTCCCATCCAACAGCCTAGGGAAACAAAACTTGTTTCTTCATAGATGCAGAACGAGTGAGTGTTGGTATTCTAAGTAAAGATTGCCAGGTTAATAAAAGGGAAAAACCACATCTAAAAACTAATATACTGCAAAATCTTACATTTCACATTTTTAGATACATGTTAATAAATCAAAGATAGTTCCAGTAGTCTCTAGATCTGCAATCGTCAATAAAAGGTGGTCATTAGATTAAATGAGAAAAAAGCTCTTTAAATGCTAGGAATAATTTTATGTCCCGTTAAAAATTGGGCCTAGCGCATTAAGTTTGAAAAAAAGTTAGAGTTATTAAATGGAACCATTATAGGCTGCCCGGGAGCACTTTTAAGAAAATTTAGTTCATGGTCCAATATTATCTACATATGATCTAATGTTTCCTGTTTTATCTACAGGTGCAATGGGTCTGCAAGGTCCTCAAGGTCTTCCAGGTATGCTTTTAAAAATGGATAATAAGATAAACAGAAATACAATAAGAAATGATTTGTGACTTTTCAACAGCAGTTTCACATTTCAAACTTTCATGGTTACTAGTTCATTAAAAACATTGGCTACCAGTTGACTTATAGTGTGAAAGAACTGGAAGTCCCAGCACTGCTAAAACCTGCTAGGTATCAGGACATGCTGGGATATAAATATATATATTGGTATACTCTTTTTTTAAATAAGTTAGCCCACGTCTCCAATTTAAAACTACAACTCTATTTATTTCAACAGGTACTCCAGGGCAACAAGGTTACAAAGGAGATACTGGATTACCTGGACCTAAAGGTAAGATTATCAAGTAATAGTGCTTGTAGGACCTGTTGTGAGTAGGAGACCTTCAGTGTCACACCTAGTGGTTCGGACATTCAGCTTCATTGGCAATAAAGTAACTCAACCATGATTGAGCTCTTATCTCTGCACTGAGAAGATGAAATGAATATGAAAATTCATATATTTATTTTTGCTAACCGTTTACGAGTATTTTAACATTTTTGTTTACTTCCCCAACCAGGTGAAAAAGGATCTTCTGGACCACCTGGAAATAAAGGTACACGTCACGCATTGTCTGTGACTTTGTCTGTTGGTCTCTTTTCCTGTTGTAGGTACTGCTCAGTATATAATTTTGCAGACTAAAAATATTCCATATTGGGTTTGTTTCAGGTGATCAAGGTGACAAAGGAACCAGAGGTCTTCCAGGTCAGTAAAAAAAGCAAAGTAGTACCCAAGGTGGATCACGTTTAACAATAATACACATCTCAACTTGCAATAGAGAGACTTTAAATAAGAAAAATGCATTTTTATATCTCTAAATAGGCAAACGGCATTATGAATAATAAAAAATAATTCCTCCTCATTATTAATAAATTTGTAAAAATAATGGTGTATCCCTTAAACTTTGTATATACTTACCAACATTCCTTAAAGTGAACCTTTATGAAAACTGCAGTTGCTGAACTCATTGTAAAGAATGCCAATTACCTGGATGTATATTGATCATTTGGTGTCACTAGTTCAATTCACACCTGATACAAGCTTGTGGTTAACTGTTCAAGTAGTGTGACAATTAGCTGAATACCTGAGCTGTATACTGGGCCAGTGATTCAGAATGTATTAAAGGCAGAGAGTCAGTACAGCAACCAGGCAAGCTATGTATTACACAGCCAGGTCAGGCCATATTCCTCATTTTATTATTTTTATTTATAGGTGATCCAGGGTCTAGAGGATTACCAGGACCCACAGGAGAAGCAGGAGCGAAGGGATCAGCAGGTAAAATTCCATTACTGAGAGATCAAATGTCTGGCTGATTTTCCAATTATATTTCAGTTAACTTTAAAGTAAAGCTATCATATACCTTGCATATTCAGACTAGGCATATGATATTTACTGATTATGTGTTCCTTTCATAGGTCCACCTGGACCAGATGGACATCAAGGTCCAAGAGGTAAAGTCTTTTTTTTTGTTTTTTAGAAATTAAAAGTTAGGTACTTTATAACTCATCAGTAAAATCAAAAATACATTCTAGGATCAGTCCAAAACATATAAGACACAGCTCATTTGTCAAAATCCTGTTCTAAGATTACTTAAGGGAAAGTCCACAACCATTGCAGCTGCTAAAATTCTACCTATATGGGAGGTAAACTATTATCACAATAATAAGTATGTTGTAATGGCTTGAAGATGACCTTGGAAATCTTTATAAACAATTGTTGTTAGAAAAACTGTGGAATAAACATGACCAGTTGTACCAGATAAGCATCCATGTCTGAACCCCTTCAATATATAATGCAAACTAGCTTATTCAGGAAGTTACAATAAATTGGAACCCCTCTAAGTATATTGTATGAGTACTAAGTTCAATGAAAAGCTCACTTTTGTGCATTCTCACAGTTTGACACAAAGTTGACAGCACATAAACAGACAACCTCTACAATGAGAAGCACATCAACAGTATACTAATGAATTCTATATACCTTTGTAATGATAAGTAAAATTTGTGATGTTCAGGTGAACAAGGGCCTATTGGATTGCCTGGACCCAGAGGACCACCAGGATCATCAGGAGACCCCGGAATTCCAGGTAGGAGGCTATACTTCTCACACGAAAAATGAGATAAAGAAAGCAGCTTCAACATAATCTGTATCGGTAGTAATGAATCAGACAGAACCTTAAAATCATTTAAAAATGTTAGTCTTTGGATCTGCAATGCAAGGGCCACTTCAAGCAGAAAACATTATATGATTATTTGGTATAGATTGGCTTTAGCTTTCTTGGAGGGCCGGTATTGAAATGATAAAGTAGTAAAGAAAATGAAAATAGAATCATTTCCTTTTCTTCACACACTGATGACTGACATTGGTTTAAATTATTTCTCTATATAGACTTCAATCTGTAGGCCCCCTTTTCTTCCAGATGCTTTATTAATGATTTCTCCTTGCCAATGGAGCCAACAGGAAATCTGTCCAATGACTAATATGCAGGAAATGTCAGCTCTAATATTAGCATTAAAGGAAGTTGAGCCCTGGTGTCACTAAGGAGGTACTCTAGAAAAAAAAAAGACATTTATGGTGCTAAAGGCCTCAAGGTGCTTTAGACATCCATATTCCATATTCCAATATTGTTGAGCAAATCATGTTTCTGTAATTCAGTCATTGTCACATTGTTTAACCCATAACTATCTGCTAAAGGTGTTTTTACAACCTTTTAATGGTCAGTCCAGGTAAATCATTTACAACTTGCTCGAAATTTGTCATTTTTAATGGATAGTATCTTTCTCTCTTTTTCTGGCAGGGGGTTGGGTGTACCTAATGTAAAATGTCACAGAAAGTTTAACCTATACATAATTTATTTAGTGCAAAGAATCACAAAACACATGATACCTATTTCCACATATTCTTTCTGTTCAGTTGTTGCTTTAATTATTCACAACATGAAAGCGGATCCTTTTAGAAAGCTGGCTCTTCTGACACATAATTTACATTACAATAAAGTTACATAAACTAATATATTCTATTATTTTGTTTTGCCCTACTTTTAGGACTTCCCGGAGCACAAGGCCCACCAGGTAAGAACTCTAGGAGTTCTGAGTTCCGTGTGTAACACATAAGTACCGATATTAGGTCATAATGTGCTGTAATATCTGCCTGAATCCTAAAAAGGAGTTTATTTTTTTAATTTCCATAATGCTGTACTAATGACCTCTAACATATCTACTCGCTCTCTTAATAAGTTCTATATATACATATTAGTTGTACACTGAGCATAAATGTAGGTCAATAAACCATTCAACTCTAATTGCATGATGTACTTAATCACTAACTATATTTTTGAGGTCATAAAGATTTTTAGGTATTCATAGGAGAGGAACAATAAAGATCAGTGAGCCTGAACTTTTATATTACCAATATAACTGGACAAAGCCATGTTACCTGTATATGAAACAGGTGTAGGCTTGTCTTCTTAAAACTGAAGTCATACTTGCCAGTTTTGCGCTTCAGTTTTTTTTTCTACCCTAGTGCAGCAGAGATATATTTGACTGGTGACTATAACTAATGATGTTATTGTATTAGGAATTTAATGGCAACTATTTAATACAAATCACAACTGTTTTAGGACCACCTGGAACACCTGGACGAGCAGGAGCCAAAGGTAAAAAAAAATGATGTCATATTTAAAGAGATCAATGGTTTTACCATTATTTTCTATCTACTTCTGAATTTAAAAACAGTTATTTGCACATAGTATTAACTATATACTTCTGTCGGCTTGTCATATAGGTGACCCCGGAGATCCAGGAAGAGTTTCTACAGGTAAATCTTTGCCTATTCTAAATATGGAGCAGTTATTTAAGAGTAGGGGAACCATCCCTAAGCTTGTTTAAAATATTTTTGGTGGAGGCCCAGGGTTGCCCCTACTTGCTGTATAGTAAAATACATTCTGAAAGAAAAAAGCAACTTATCTGTTATGGTTTAAACTGACTGGATAATAGCAAAAATACCTGTCAAGGAACAAAAGTCTGTCAACAAAAGTCTTCTCAAGTGTCCCCAGTGAAGAGTTTCCTTCACCTCCCATTCAGTGACAGTTGGGAAATGTTGACTTTCCCACCACTTTTTGTCCTAGTCATAATGGATAAGACAAATAGGGTGGGCCAATATCACCAGTGGGGACACGAACAGAAATGAAAAACCTAGTTATAATGCTTACCTAAAAAAGTGTGTTAGATACATTATAAAGAGCTGCTTAACTCATGCAAAAAACAAGATTCTTTTGTTCTTTCTGTCTAATATACAACATATGATGTTTTTCTTTCAGATTCTGGCGCATACATGATGCCTGGACCACCAGGACCAGCAGGACCCGTGGGTCCACCAGGACCTCCAGGAGTTTCAGGTATAATGACATATTAGTGCATATAGCAGGACTCAATTTCTGTTCCTAAATAATATATATTGGACTTTTAGCCTTTTAATAATATTGGACTTTTAGCCTTTAAATAATAGGGGTTTACACTCCTATTATTTAAAGGCTACATAGATCAAGATTTGCCTCACCCTGTAATTGATGATGTTTGGCTTTAGGCTAAACCTACCACCCCCAACTTTCAGGTTTTCACAAACTTTTTTATTTCATGACATTTAGCTTATGGTCTCTTGTACACAAGTTGGGATTATTTTGCATTATTATGGCCTAATAAAAATCAAAGTGTACAATTAAAGCAAGGTAGTTTGATGATTTAATTAATAAAGCTACAGCTAAGTAAACATGTATCAAACTTTTCCTTTTTGACAGGTCCAATTGGACCATCCGGTCTTCCTGGAGCACCAGGTAATTAATATATGAATATATTCTTAATATATTATAGATGTATGCCCTGCGTTATTAGGAGGTTTAAAGGTTTGGCTTCATTAATTATGGTAGTGATAAGAATGTGCTAAATTCTTTCACTAGGTGCCAAAGGAGCCCGCGGTGAACCTGGAGAACCTGGCATCTCTGTTACAAGATCAGATCGTAAGTTTTTGTTATGCATCATGAAAGCTTTAGTTTAGGGATTTGGTTACTTCTTTTTAGGAAAGTTGCCTGTTTTTTATTAGCAAAGTATTTGCAGTGTTTGCTGTCTGCAGGAAACATACATTGGTCAAGCTTAAGTAGAGAATTTATTTTAAATTACACCTGTCCTAAAACAAATTTGTGGGTTGCCAGTGCTAGCCTTTTTCAAAAAGCTATCTGCCTAATTGTGTAGATTTCCATTGCCTTCAAGTCACAGATATAAAAAACAAAACATTTGGCAAATGAAAG
This sequence comes from Pyxicephalus adspersus, assembly GCF_032062135.1. Taxonomy (NCBI): domain Eukaryota; kingdom Metazoa; phylum Chordata; class Amphibia; order Anura; family Pyxicephalidae; genus Pyxicephalus; species Pyxicephalus adspersus. The sequence continues at coordinate 20,202,105 of NC_092867.1, read as the reverse complement.
TCAATGTAAAAAAAAAAAGTGATGTTCATATGTGATGGCCAGTGATTAGCCAAAGTATCAGCAGGGTAGCTAGGTATATACAATTTTCAGAAAGCGAGGTCAGCGTAGACACCTTTCTTATCGCTCTCCCAAAAGGTTTCATCTAGAGAAAATGTATAGGGTTTTAAATCTGATTGAGTCAGAGGAATACCATACTCCCTCTTTCTCTCCTACTAGAAACCTCTAGATCTTCTGTATGCACGAGCAATCAACAAGGGCAGAGCTAGTTCTGGGTTTTCTTATTAGCCAGCCCAGCCATACATGCCAGTCACGAATGTCAGAATTTCATTCAAGTTCAAGAGGATATTTTATAAAATATTATTTTATAAACATCAAGTACAGGTAGTCCCTGAGTTAAGGACATCCAACATATGGATGACTCCTAGATACAAATGGGGCTTTCCTGCTCACACGTGTGCAGGACAGAGGCTTGAAGAATGTTTTGCTAAACACCGCTGAGATTGTGGGTGATCTTAAGGACTGAGCTTGTCTGCTCTTGTAATTGTTTAATGACCAAAACAAACTCTGCAGTTGTTTCTTTTTGCATATCAAAGCACAGCTTGCTCCAGAAGTTAATGAATGTCTAGGCCCCACAAAGATTTTATTTTGCTTTGTTTGTGAATACAGTGAGGATTTTATACAGTAACTGTAACCACACTACCTAAAAATATGTTGACAAACATCTGTTCTAATTGCATTTATTAAAATAATGTACCTGTCCTGACTTGCATACAAATTCAACTTAAGAACAAACCTTCAGTCCCTATCAGGTATGTAACCCGGAGACTACCTGTATACATTTTTCGTTTACAAGAAACTCAGTCTGGCCCATTTTAACACGTTTTGATGGGCGTCCTTCTTATGAACACACCACGCATCTACTAGCATGCCAAGTAAAAGAATAACAAATAGCATCAACTTAAACTGTGATCAGAGATGATATTTTAGTAAAAGTGATCAACATGTGGATTGCTTCAATAGTTTTTGTAGGGGCTATGACAGCTCTGCCTAAAAGGCTGACAGAGTGAGCAGGTGCAGGCATAGGAGAATAGGAAAGAAGGATCAAAGAACACTTTGATGAAAACCTTCATATGTTTGTGAAAATCCACAATGACCAAAGTGTTCTAACTCATATGATTTAATCCTGGTTTGCACATATATGTAAAAAATAAAATGCATTGTAACTAAAATGAGTGCCAGAAACAACTATATAACAGCTCACATTTATTTACAGCTTCCCTACTGGCTCAGGCAGGACTCATGTCAGGACCTCCAGGACCACCTGGCCCACCTGGACCCCCAGGTAAAATTACTAATGGCTAAAAATGTCTTCCTCTAAACACAAGCAAGAATAGTGCCTTTGAACCCAAGAAAAGTTTCAGCAGCAGCAAAATGGGAACTTCCTAAAACAACAAAGGCTATATTGGAAAAGTCATGATTTAAATTTGGGTCAAAGATGTTGTGGAGGTGTGTGTGTGTGTGTTAACAAGTCCTCAATATTGCAAAGATGAAGGGCATTTACTGCAATTACCATATCCTGAGTGACTAGGTATTGCCATTCGGCCAATATGAACAAAGAATAAATAGTATTAAATGTTTATCTTACTGAAACATTAACAAAAAAGAATTAGCATCCTCCACTTCTTTCAGTATGCTAGTTTTAAGTGTAATTTAGTTGGGATAAAGGTATGGGGTACATTGCTTTTGTTTTTTTACATATTTTTTATATATTTTGGTTAAAATGGTTATTCTGTTTTTATTATTTAGGTGCTTCCATACAAGGCCCACCAGGACAATCAGGTGCTCAAGGTCTTCCAGGACCTCCAGGTCCATCAGGCCCAGCAGGTCCATCAGGTCCACCAGGTAAAAAGATCAATGAATGCAGGACCAAAGGTGGTCCCCTTTATCTCTTTTTGGTTGTCTTAAGATCAGAATTATTTTGATGTATAGGGAAGTACTTAATAATCTGTTCTGATTGTGTTATTTAGGAGATGCTAAACAGGGAGCCCCAGGTCCCCCAGGCCCACCTGGTCTTCCAGGATCAGCAGGTATGCAGACACTCTTTATTGCTTACTGTCTGTTAAATATCCTCTAAAATGCTTGGTTATAACTGAAAAATATACTTTGTTTTACCTATGAAGAAGCTGCTATTGTTGGCCCACCCGGACCTCCTGGCGCAGCAGGACCTAAAGGAGACCCAGGTAAGGACTATTCAAAAAGTAAATGTGTCAGGAACTCACTCTCAGAAACTTTTTTATATAACAGGTTAAAGTTTTTCTACAGTGCATGCCGTCTTTGCTCCCTCATTCTGTGACAAAGCAAAAGCAGGTTCATTATAGTCATCTTCATAGCATTGGACACCTATTTTTCCTTCATCTTGTCTGCCACTCTTTCCCTGCTCCCTGCTAGGAATGAATAGAGAAAGCTTTGGGTAAGCTCATGGTCAGACCTTATCAGAGTTTACATAAGGCTAATGAATCCCAGCCCACTCCTTGGCCAATTCCCAACGCTGTCACATAGCAGATGGCATGAGTACTGTGTGTTTCCTTTCTGAAAGTACAGACAGCAAGGGCATGGTATATTTGAGAGTGGCTCATTAATATAGTGTACCTGATGCTTTACTATTTAACGAATATGTCATTTAAAAGATCAGTTTGTTTGCATATCTGCAATACTATAAGCTTTAGGGGCAAAATACAAAACTACTAATATGTTATATTTAGAAAACAGATCTTCCAATAGACACAAAAGAACTTGGTTTTGAATGAAGAGGAGCAAATTCAAATTTTGCTATATTGAATTTACAGAACAATCTCAAAAAATTTTATTTTCTTTCTATAGGTGATCCAGGTCAGAGAGGTCTTCCAGGACAAGCAGGTAAATATTTTAAATATGTACAGTATATTTATATTTCCATATTTTGTGTACATATTAATTAGCGACCTTATAAATAAACATCATAAATCAAGATTGCTCTAACAGGTAAATAAGTGACCATATGTGATCACAGCCATGTTTATTTTACTGAAGACCTTTATGGTACAAAGACTAGCATGTTTGGCCAAAATGTCATAAAGGACATATGCAATCCCAAGCTCTGGTGGTAGTCAAATTTACAAACCTAAGCTATGATGTTGATCAAATTTATAAACTTGTTTTTGGTAATGGCTATAAGTAATTGAATTTCTATTTTACAGGACAACCAGGAGATCCAGGTCAACCAGGTCTTCCCGGTACACCAGGCCGTGATGGTCAGTGCCTTTGTTCCTTTCATACAAAACACAAAAGCACATTTTTCATATGAACAGTCTTGTTTTTCATGTTGATTAAGTAAATATTACAAAGTAAATATTAAAAGCCAGATTTTTGCATTTTAATTCCAGCTGTTGGACCTGCCGGACCTCCAGGAAGCCCAGGAGCTCCAGGATTACCTGGATCTCCCGGAAGTCCAGGACAACCTGGTCAGCCTGGAGAAAGAGGTAACGTGTTTCTCAAATTTTTACAGATAAAACTTTTTAAAACATTTTCCCACTACTTGTTTCTCAAACAGACATCTCATCCATTAAGATTAGACTGGAGGATAATTCATGTTTTGGATTTGAACTAGGTTCAGGCTGTAAAGCAAATAGTAGAATTAAATGGTATTAGTAGGTTTAGCTAATAAAACTGGGAATATTGGGTTGACAAAACCATAAATTGCAAGCAAATTCACTGGCACAGATGTTAATTACCTCAGAACCATTGCAATACTCAAGTGACCGCACAAATTAAAAAACCTACTCAGATTAACAGTTCCAATATGTAATGTGAGTAAAATTTTTTGCAGGTGAAGCTGGTATTCCAGGTGCTCCCGGTATTCCAGGAAGCTCAAGAGGTGAGTAAAAAATCTATATAGTTGGTATGAGTAAAGTAGTGATGTTGCTTATCTCTAGTCACAGCAACAAACCCACAAGGGGTAGTAAGAATCGCTACAAAAGAAGTTTCAAAGCATTCAGTATAATATTATAGTTGATCTTCTGAAAGCAATGTTTTAAGATATCGATACATGTCTGCTTATCTGATTTTCAATGAAATTCATAACAGTCCATGATCATGGTACGCATACATACTGATACACATCAAAGTGGCTTACCGAAGGACCTTTTAGACTGTTTTAAAAAATTTTTAGTTTTTTGTATGCAGTATTTTAAAATGTCTACATAACTTTTTAGGCTCACCTGGAGCAAGACCTGGTCAAGGTTCACCTGGTCCACCTGGTCCACCCGGTCCTCCTGGTCCACCTGGTCCTCCTGGTGAACCTGGCAATTCTGGTCGTGGAGCAGAAGAAGTCCAGCAGTACATTGCTCAATACCTCCAAAGTAAGTAATGATAAATAAAATATGTGACAAAGTATGTAAATAAACCATAATATACACTGAAATAACTGGTAATACCAAAAGAATTTATAAAACCTAAGTATGTAGGTACATCTTGCATTCATAGCATGTGATCGGCATGTCCTTTTTTTCACCTCTGTTAAGGTGAAAATGTCAGAAACTACCTTATTGGACCACAGGGACCACCTGGGCCACCAGGAGACAGTGGACAAGCAGTGGACTATGCAGAATTGGCAAGCCGAGTTATGAGTTACATAAGAGGTAATTTCTAAATACCTAGAATGGGGAAAAAGGCATTAAGTACCTCCATTCATATTGTATAGGGATATAGAACAAATTAATAAATGGATGATACAATTAGCTGCATAATATTGCTCTTTGTTTCATATTGTCCAAATAAAGCCAACCTGTACATTCTGTCTTTTTATATTGACAGGCTCAGGATTAACTTCCACCGATGGCATGGGAACACTTATAGGTCCAGCTGTAACTTACGAAGAAATCCTGTCCATCTTGCAAGGTAAGTTTATCATTTACACAAACATATATATATATATATATATATATATACTATAGATAAATATATACTATAGTATATTATACTATATACTATACTATAAATAAATGCCAAAGTTCCGCCATGATAAGTGGGGCAAACCTTTTCATGCACCGAAAACATGGTTATGATAATACCCATTGTGGTAAAAGGACATTGTGGCAAAGCCAGAAATGTATAAAGACACTTTATGGTCATATATCTGTTTTCCAGATCGGGGTCTACAGATTGGCCTTCCAGGACCACCTGGCCCACCAGGATTGCCTGGATTACCTGGATCTCAATATGGTGATATAACAGCTTTACTGCAAAGTAAGAAAAATGTTATGATACTGGAATTACAATGATACAGAATTTCAATACATACATGTTAATTTATGACAATATTTGCATTCTATATAGTTAGTTTCACACACAAGTGTGGCCATTTTTACATTGCCCTAAATATAAAAAGTGACAATTACCTGATTTTTATGAGTGATTAACAGTTTATGTGTAAACTGATGATGATCACTACTTTTTATTGGTAAATTAGAGTTTACTTTTTTGACAGCTGTAAACACCATAGGCCACCAAGGAGAAGTTTGTCTCCAGCACCCCAATTGCCAATTTCTGCAATCCCAATTTTTAAAAATGAAAATTACATTAATTAGGTTTTATTATCCTGTTATCTGTATTTATAATAATTTATTAATATTTATACATATCTAGCTTCTGAATTCAGAGCACTTGCTGGCCCACCTGGACCACCAGGTCAGCCTGGCCGCCCAGGTCGTCCTGGCCCACCAGGCCCAATGGGACCACCAGGAAATTCTGCAGCAACTTTAACTGCTGGCTTTACTCCAGAGGAGATTGCAAGTTACCTACAAAGTAAGTGTATGCATTATTATGATTGTCTAAGATGTTTCAAGTTTTAAATACTCTTTACAGAAGATATGATCAATAAAGAAAATATTATTCTAAATCATTATTACTAATTTTGTTACCATTTTTTCTTTTTAGATGTGCAACAAATTGGAGGCCCTCCAGGACCACCTGGACCCCCTGGGCCCCCTGGACCAGCATCCCATGGCAGTTTCGCCAGTTATGCTGAGGGCACCAAGAGCGATGCTTTAAGGACTGAGCTTATTGAATATCTAACAAGTAATTAGACTTCTTTTATTTTATTTAATCCTTGACCAGTCATACATGCAAGAAAACACAAAATACAATACCCCAATCCAGAATGCCTCTCATACTATATATGCTTTTTCCCTGACCAACGTCAGGCTATATGTTGTATTTTTATTGTTTTAGTTATGTGCATTTAGTACCAATAGGGGTGACATCTAACTAATTGCTGTTGGGCATTGTACTTTTCTATTTCTCATGCCTCTCTATTAACAGAACAATCTCTATTAACAGATCAAGAAAAAAATGTACCTTACATACATATATTTTATTTTCCACAGGTGACAACATTCGGCGATACATTTCTGGACCACCAGGTCCACCAGGACCTCCTGGACCTCAAGGACCACGGGGACTCAAGGGAGACAGTGGGGAGATGCGATCATCCTCATCATCATCATCTTCATTATCATCTTCTTCCCTTTCATCTGGCTCCTCTTACTCTTCATTAGCCTCCTCATCATATGCCATAGATTATAATGAAGTGGCATCTCGTGTAACAGAACAAATCCAGAGTAAGCTCTTTGCTTCAGTACTATTATCATTAGCTCAGCTATTAGATTTAGATCAGATTACATTTAAAACAATATAATCTTATTTTTGAATATGCTCACTTATCATATGACTGGCCTGACTCTATTTGTTTGCACCCTTTAGGTCAAGGCCTTCTTGGAGATATTACTTTTAGCCAGCAGAGGGTTTCCTTTCCTGGACCCCAGGGACCACCAGGACCACCTGGAATCTGTCAGATATATGCAACCCATTCGAACATCACCACTGACCTTATGGAACTCTTCAGAAGTAAGAGAAAAGTGTTTTATTTTTTTATCCGTTCTTAGCCATTTTTTAGGTCAAGAGAAAAAAAAACAGTACTATTGTCTGTGAAAAAGTTACATTGTATAGAGCTGGGTAATGTTAGGAAATAATATGAATGTTGGTCTATATTTGAAAAATATAATTTACCAGAAGTAAATGACCACTGCATAGGGTTGATTTGCATAGTTTGCTTTATTAGCTGCCATTTTACAGTTATCATTCTTCACTATAGTAGTCAAAACTTTTTTTTTTCTTTACAGCCTATGGAACTGTTCCCGGGCCACCAGGTATGCCAGGACAGAAGGGAGAGAGAGGATTCCCTGGCATCAAAGGTAACCCACGTTCTAAACAACATTCCGTAAATATGCAGGGTATTTTTTTTATATGTTCAAAAATCTATGTGCGTATTCTAATAATCTACAAAACATAATTTAAGTTGAGTTCAATTCAGCTCAAGATTTCAATCAAGCTTTATACTGCACATTAAAGAATCAACCATTTTGTGGGCTTTTAAAGTTTTATGTTTACTAATGTTTTCCATTCTATGCAATAGAAGATAAATGTCTTTAACCTAAATGATGTTGATGCTTCCTAGTGAACCGGCCAACACCATGTGTTATTGCCTTCATTGATTCACTAGCTGCAAGAAAACATCTAAAACACTTAGTTTTATCAGGAAGTCTCTGCTTTATAAATTCATAATTATTGTGGTTTTAGTATAATAACGATACAAAAACAACAACAACAAATCCCGCAGTTTTCTATGGTAAAAACATTTTTTCTTGATAAGACAATATTTTTCTTTATCTCCACAGGTGACAGAGGAGAACCAGGTTATCCTGGACCACAAGGACCAAGGGGTTATAAAGGGGAGAAAGGTATGGTATTTTACATTCATTTAGTTCCAACATATTCAAGCGTTTTCAGAGTTAGTTTCTCAGAGCAGATAACAAACTGACAATCCTACCACAGTCATACAATCACACAGTCTGGGACCTACATGGGCATTAGCCACTTAAAGTTGGTATCCTAAATAAGATAAAAAGAAGCTGCCTGCAAAAGAAGATGGTAAATGGTTACCTTTGTGATGGTCAGAGGCTTTTAACACTTCTAGATCATGTAGTTTTACAGCTGAAATCAGAATCCTCATGAGTGTATTTATTTTGGAGCATTGTAGTTCCATAAACTTCTGTTTATGTCCCCCCTTGACACAAGACTGATCTAGAGGCCAGTAATGAAACCATGGGGTGCAGGGATCAGCCATCTGACACAGTTGACGGTTTCAGTTGAGTAGAGTTAAGATTTGACCTCTGTAAAGAAGGAAATATTGAAGGTGTTTCTGAGGACTTCTTCCAAAATATTAGCTGTAGAGTTTCAGTATTTTCAGAGCCACTGATATGGGACATTTAGCAAAAAAAGAAATTTAGAAATAAATCAGATCTTTGCTGTATATTGGTTCATGGTCAGAGATCACTAAAGCAAGATAATCCATTTGGCAGCCAAGGTAGCAGAATTAGGAGTTCACATGTTTACTTACATTAATACATTTTTTTTAAATTTTTTTTAGGAGAGTCTATAATTGTAGGAAAAAGAAAAAGACGAAGCCTTGGTGTTTGACAAGAGCATTTTGGCCAACCACTCCCAGGATTATCAGCTGCTTAAAATGATGAGAGCCATAAACTCAAGCTGAGAGTACATTAATCCTGTTCCTGTACACCAGCAGTCCACATAGAATCTGGACAAAGTGCTCCTCCACAAGAATATTTCAGAGCAACAACAAGCAATAATTGATATCAGTCACTCAACATTTTGTCTTCATTCTCCGCCAACTCCATTGATACAGACATTGTCTATGACCTTGGAGAAAATGTAAAGTTGTGTAAAGATATTCATTATGTTTGTTATTATATTCACAAGCAAAAAAACTAATATTGGTAATGCCATACCAATTTAAAGATCAGACGGCATTACATTTTTTTTCTTCTAAACAGTGACAAAGTCAGGAGAAAGACCTGTAATTTCAGCTGGGAATTGTGTATTAATGAGGTGCCACGGATACATCCCATTGCATTCAAACAATGTGTTACATTATGGTATTAATCATAACAGTGCACTTTTTTCTATGTTTCTTAAAAAAAAAAAACGTATCAATAAAAGGCTCTGTGAAATCTAAATTGTGGATGAAAAATAACATTTCATTAACCCCCAAAATGTAAAACAATGTTGTATACATGCCATGGGAAAACAGTCCAGCACCTCTTTTCTATGTAATCCCTTCAGTGCCAACATATGACATCAGGCACCAGAGACCTGAAACATAGACCTTTAGCTGTTTTTGAACTAATAATGCCAACAAGATTTGTCAACACAAAGTAATACAGTTCAACAACAGCTAGAGTTGCTTGTTGTCACTGTTACTATAAAAAACATTTGTCTTCCAATGTATATCCTTTATTTTTATTTTTTTTCTTTATAACAGATATTGTCGTGAGTGTTATTTTATAATTAATCTTGTACATTTTAAAATGTTTTTACAACTACGTTTCAGTATCCATAGAATATATTTTTGCTTTTTTTTTTTTTTTTTTTTTAGAAAACATTTAAAGCCTAAAAGTATTTTGCAGTTTGGACCCATGTGCAGAGGTTTAGTGAAAAGTTTACAAGATATAGAAGTAGAACACGTCAGGTTTATGCACACACTAAGAAGTAGCTGTGCCAGTACATAGCATACAATAGCCTGTTATATTTATTGATCATACATGCAGAAGAAGTACACACCAGAACTGATAATCTGTAGACGTGTCTATGAGGCACATGCACAGTGTATTGTCAGTTAAAGTCAAGATCTTGGTCCTTATGAATAGTGATGACACCAAAAACCCTGACTTGATAAAGAATCCACAAGATAATGTACAGTGGAAGTACATAAAAAAATGGGTTCTCTGGTAAAACACTAAATAAAATTGGATATACTTTTTGTCCAAATACACCAAGTCCAAATCCATGTCTTTAGCATCTCTGTAGACCACTAAGAAGATTTTATTTATATAGTTTTCCTCACCTTGTTTCCAACAAGGCCTTAGAATAAACATTGCATATTGACGTGGAAAAATGGTGCAAATACTTATGCTGTATTGTAGTAGGTTCATCCCACTTACAGATTCAGAACCATCAGCCAAATTACAGAAAGACAAAACATTGATTCTTAAACCTGTTCTCAATCAGCAAATGAGTTTAATAAGTGGCACTGCACTTGTACTTGTGCTGTAACAAAATCTACACATTCACCACTTTAGAACAGTTTTGACAATCTCTGATTTTTCAAAATAAAAAGAACAATTAGAAAAGGAAACCTCATACAATATTATAAATGAGCATGTTTACAGGAAAGACCTATAAAGAATGAACCTTTAATTTTTAATATCTTAGCTTGCTAGTTTTTCATTGATGACACACATTCAGTAAGAAGCACTGTCTGGCTACAGCCCTTGTGGTTCACATTCTATGTTTTGTGATAGACACAGGAGAAAACCTAAAACATGAAAGGAAGGTGGTCTTTGAGGACCAAGTCAGACAGCAATGGGCTCTAGTTATAAAGCAGTAAATCTGAATCCACCAAAACATTACCTGGTGGAGAATCAGTCCCTGCCAATAAAATACATGAAATTGGAAGATTCTCCACCAGAGAATGTTTCAGTGAATGTCTGATTCTCTGCTTTATAAATAGAGCCCGAGGTTAACAGTACAAGAGTAAGTCAATACTCTCAGACACTCTTCCAGCATCTCTTGTGTGAATGTACAGGACATAATTTATTAGGAAGTCACAGCCATTGAGACATTTGCTTTGACGAAACACGTCAAAGTGTACTTGTTGCGTGTACACTATTAGCCATTGTGTTTTTGGAATCAAGAATTCTGCCTTTTTTGTAACTAACATCCAAATACTTCAGTGATGTGATCATGTCGTTGAGGATAAACTGGCTTTGTGATAATGAATAATCATTAAGTTCCAACATGACTGCCTACATTGTGCTGAAGCAGGAGGTGCCAAGCAAAATTCAATCGATGTTTGACTTGTACTACTACTCAACAGTTGCCTTACTTTATGTGAGATTTGTATTGACATTAGACACATATGCACTTTGTGTAAAACAAAATAAAATAAATTTTTTAAATGGTGTTCGAGATTCTTCATATCTATATTTGACAGTCTGAATATTGAAATGATCTAATACATTCATTGGTAACCTCCGAATTATTAGTAGATTTAAAAGCCGCTACCAAATCCACTGAGGGTCCTACCCTGCAAAAGTATATCATGTTAGACACAGAAGATAAACATTTAAAAAAAAAGGTAAAAAAAGGAATGGGGACGGTTAGTGGAATAGCTGTACCCTTTAACTTAAGTGGAAGCAATTTTTTTTTTTTAACACACTCCTTTAAAGTGTAGTTTTATACACTTCCCAAATACAGCTAATTTATGTGAACAAGTAAACACAATTAATTTTTTTCACACACTTGTACTTTGTAAGCAGAATATGAAATAGTTTTTTGGGGTCCAGATACGTTTAGCTATGAGATTTACATATGTATCCAAATAAATTCTGTTCCTAGAAATAAAACTGGTTTGACAAATCTATAGGAACAGAAGTTAACTTGGCTCTGAATGACCATGGCTCTGCTTTAATAATGCCAACAGTTCATATTAATATATCAAACAATTAAAACTAATTTTTACTGATCAGACTACAAAAATCTGAAATAGGTTTGGTTGCTAGGGTTTACTGCATATTGCAGTTCACAGATGTTCTATGGATTTGTTCATCGAATACAGCTAATATATTTACAGGTAGTCCCAGGTTAAGGACATCTGACATATGGACGACTCCTGAATACGAACAGGGCTTCCCTGCTCACTGTGTGCAAGACGGAGGCTTGATGGGGGAGGGGTTATTTGTATGACTTGCAGAAGGAATATTTTGATAAACACAGCTCAGGTGACCAAGACAAACTCTGCAGTTGTTTCATTTTGCATATCAAAGCACAGCTTGCTCCAGAAGTCAATAATTATCTATGTTTAGGGTCCATAAAGTTTTTTTTTTTTTGCTTTGTTTGTGATTAACTTACAATGAGGATTTTATACAGTAACTGACACCATGCTGCATAATAATATGTTGAGAGAAACATCTGTCCTAATTGCATTTATTAAAATAATGTACCTGTACTAACTTACATACAAATTCAACTTAAGAACAAACATACAGTTCCTATCTCGTATGTAACCAGGGGACTACCTGTATCCAAAGAGTAAACACAAATTAATTTTTTTGCACATGTAGTTTGCAAACAGGACATAAATAATAGTTGGTTTGTAGTCCAGATAGTTTTATTAATTATCAGTGTTCTCCCCTGGCCCTTTAGCACTACCCACCACTTTTCAGCAACCACCCGACTGTTTATGGGTGGTTACTGAAAAGTAGAATCACAACACAGGAACCATCACCCACCTACAGCTTCGTCCCACACAGCTTAAAAAAAGTTCTGGAGAGAATACGGATTCTTATATATTAATCTAATATTTGTAACCATAGAGGAAAGACAAACTGATTTTGACACACCTATGGTTTGTAAGAAGGACCAAGAATACTTGGTTCATGGCTCAGATGAAGGGTTTTGTACTTAAATCATCTCAAATCGCCTAAATCCTTTATAACCAAAAGTTTGTAAAACTTGACTAATACACTTATATAGGTTTGTTGGACATTCTCTTACAAAACCATAGACATTAATATTGTTCCCTCACCCCTTTTGTGGGTACAGTATATAGCCCCTATGGTGCTTTTCCATGAGTTTAAATGTTTGTTGGGAAGATCTTGCTTCTATTAATTCAACCCACAGGGGATTCAGTGGTGTTGAGGTTAATATATATATATATACTATATGAAACATCAGTTCCAATATATGAAACAATCATTCCACCAAGCTAAACTCAATTTACCATGTCAAATGGACTTTCAGATGGGAATTAGTGGGGTTGTGGACAGGGCTTTGTGTAATCAACATCAGTTCCACCATACCAATCTCTTAATTAACCACGTCAAATGGACCTTGCAGTGTACATGAAGGCACAGTCATGGTTAAACATAAAATGGCCTTCCCTGGGCTGTTGCAAAAATGTTAAAGGCGCTCATTGGTCTATAATATTTTCAATGTTATAACATTAGCACTCACTGGAAACACCTAAAACTATCAATTTGGAAGGGTGTCCAAACAATTTTTGCTATTTTGAAGTAGAATTTGTCATGTGTCCACAACTTTGTCCATATGGTGTATGTATTTCACTGCAGGAAATGTTCACAGTTCTTCATATAGAGAGGGAGGAGCTGAGTCCTTTAGTGTGTTCTTTGGAAAATCCTTGCCCTTTGATGTATTACTAGACTCAATCCTGCAAATTTAGGTAAATGAATTAGTCTCTAAAAGTTTTTTTTACTCTACAGACCAAAGATTTCACTATAGCTTAATCATGAAAGAAGACTAGAATACAAAAATATTTTTATACACTTAACTATTCATCAGGGTGCAGTATTAAAGCAGATTCTATTATCAGGGAATACATTAACATCAATCATACTGACCATTGCAGAACTATCTGTAAAAGGTTAATTTTTATACATTTCAAGCCTGGCAATTGTAAAGGTTACTCTGGCATTTCCATTTCCAAGTCCATCGATATTATTGTCCATACTTAACAGGGCTGTCAGTAATGAAAAGCTTTTGCTTGACATTTATCTCCTGATTTTAAACAGTTTAGAATACAGCAAATCTGTGTAAATTAATTACAGTGTAAAAGGGAAATGCAAAAAATTTAAGAGCCAGTACATTAAATTGAAACAAACTAAAGATATAAAAAGATATGAATATTACATGTTTTTAAATATTTATTTGATATAGCAGTTTAGACATTTATTATGTGCATATCACACTCATCATGAAAATTCTATTCCCTATTACCAGGGGGTCAGATTACCTTTGATGCCATACATCTAAGGCACATGCCTAGGTTATTGGCAATATTTATCAAATCTAGCAATGCCTCTACTTCGTCTTTTACCAAAATAATTTACCTATAAAGAAATAGGCAGTAAGGTGCAGCTCATGCAGGAAAAATTGGCCAGAATTGGTCCAGCACGGTTTTGTTGCAAGGTCCACATTCGGCCAGACTTTAGCAGTCGCACAAATAGCTTTACATTTGACTCTAGAATACTTTATACGTGGTCAGCTCAATAACTTTGGCTGCAAAGAAGCCCAAATCATCACCCCTTCACCACGCTTAGTATGAGGTATTTGTGCTTATATGATGGCCCTGATTTATTAAAAGCTCTCCATACATTTTTTATCAGTGAAGCTGGGTGATCCTATTTGTTGGCAAATGTTTTCAATCCTGGACCAGATTCATTCCGAGTTTGCTGGGAATCACCCAGCTTCACCGAAAAAAGTGTATCCTCTCCAGCATTGTAAAGCTTTAATAACTCAGGCCCAATGTCCTTTTGGACATAGAGAAGTGGAGAGGTTTGGCAAAAACCAAACACATCGGGGCTGATTTATTAAAGCTCTCCAGGGCTGGAACTTACACTTTCATCAGTGAACTCAGGTGATCCTGCATACCTAGAATGGATCTGGTCCAGGATTCAAAACATTTGCAAGCAAATTGCAAATGACTTTTAAGAAATCCATTCCAGGTTTGCTCAATCACCCAGCTTCACTGATCAAAGTGTATCCTGTCCAGCCTCAGAGAGCTTTCATAATTTAGGCCCATTGTTCCAGATGTCTTGTGCTTTGTTTTGATGCAACTTTGCAAACCCAAGTCATGCTGCCCTGTTATTTTTCAAGAGAAGAGGCTTTCTACTGGCAACTCTTCCAAACAAGTCATCTTTCACTCTTTTTTTCTAAATGTACTCTCAAGAGCTTTACCATTTAACGTGCCGAGAACTGTAGAAACTTAGATGCAGCCCTTGGGAGTTCTTTTGCAATTCCTTTGAGCGTTGCATGGTCTGATCTTGAAGTAAATTTGCTAGGATGTCCTCTCCTGGGAAGATTGGAAACAAACTTTAATGTTTTCTGATTATGAATTATCTTTTTAACTGTTAAATATTGAACTTCAATATGTTTTGAAATGACCCTCTAACCCTTTCCAAATTGATGGGCAGCAACAATTACTTCTGTAAAATCATTGCTAATGTCCTATCTCCTCTGTACTGGGTTAACATACACTGAATACTCACGACCAGCTGTCAAAACCATTCTTTTATTGAAGTAATCACACTTGCTAATGATCAGTCAATGAAGTGCATTGGATTAGCAGCATCTGCCTGCTACTTTCCCTCTTAATTCCTTTGGAAGTAGTAAGGGTATACTTTTCTGACACAGCATCTGCATTTTGACTTAGTCTTTGACAATTATCAATGTCATTGTGTATTATGTCATGTGTTAATTACTTTTATTATTATGTCCTAATGAGCAAAACTATAATATTAGGGGAGAGTACTTTTTTTTCTTCATGATGGTGTACCCTACTCAAAAAATGAATGTACCACGAGCCCGAGTACGGATCCTTGTCGGAACGTTTTCTGATGCTCAATGGTACCAGGCTGGGGCGTCCCTTGTCCCCACCCGACTATACGATATAGTCATGGAACACCTGGCAGTGGCCCTTCGACAGAACCCAGGTTTCAGAGGAGTTCAGATTGGGAGCTCACACAACAAACAATCCCTTCGCTCCTATATATTATATCACCTCCTATCTCTATTCTGTCAATTTTGATGGCGTTTGAGAGATTTGGAGAAGCCAACAAGTTTAAAATGAATTTCAATAAATCTGAAATGCTCAACATCACCCTTACACAATCTCAACTCAAATCCATCAAAGACAACACATCTTTTCGGCAATGCACTAACATACCTAGGAACATTAATCATGGTGGAACAAACCAAACTATTCCATTATAACTTTGAGCCACTCCTAAGCAAGCTACAGGCTGACCTGAAAAGTTATGATTCTATGCCTCTTTCCTAGTTTGCTAAAATCAAGACACTCAAAATGGACATTTTACCTAGGTTGCTGTACCTTTTCTAGACACTTCTGAGATACGTAACAACATTATACTTATATAATTTGCAATTATTAAGTAGGAACTTTCTTTGGAAAATGAAACTTCCCAGAATTGCGCTACGATAAATTACTAGACCTAAATCTAAGGGGGCCGCAGGTCTTCCAGACATCAGCTCTTATTATAGAGCTGCAGTATTAATACACCTAATCGACTGGTTCCACAAGAGATAGGAAGAGCTGGGTCCTCATAGAAAACTCCCTCTCCTCCATAGACCTCCAATCGCTATACTGAGTAGATAGATTTCTTCTTCATTTACTGCACCCACTGCCAAATATCACCTCAGACTTAATGAAAGTCTGGGATACTTTAAGTAGGCCAGGCCACATATCAACCAAATAGGCCCCATGACCCCTATATTAGACAACCCCACATTTCCTTGCACAATGGGACTCGAAAAGTTCAGTTGAAGAACACTGGCATGTTCACAATTTACTCCAGAATGGGCACTTTCCTCCCTTGACATGCGGACAGATGGAAGGCCAATATCTTGGTTTCTGTACAGCCATCTTTCTTTGTACTCTCCATTCTTAATACATCTACTATACAGAGGAACCGTAGTCTTCTAGACTTATTATCTTCCCAGTTATATGATATTCCGGTCCAGGCCTTAACTAACAATATACCCACTTACACAATAGGAACACCCATCTCAACATCAGATTGGGAGAAAGCATTCGTAATAACAGACTAAATGATGCTCCCATGTAAAGCACAGGAAACCAACTATAAAATCCTCTCTAGATAGTATCTGTGGCATGCAAAATTACACCAAATGTACTCATTCTCCTCTGACAGATGCTGTTGCTGCCAAAACCAAAGGGGCACAATGAAACATCTGTTGGGTATACACAGAAGTACACTGTCTCTGGGATAACACAACTCTATGTGGGAACATTAACAGCACCCATCATGAAGGACTGGCTACTTGAGCTGGAAAAGATCCAGCACAGACATAAAGACATGACGGGAAAATACAGGATAACATGGTCAGCTCGCAATTGGTTCAAGGAATCACCCCAATAGCAAACATTATGACCATGAAATGTAAAGCAAATACCTAGCACTGAGGGTGTGGATTTAAACCCTTATTCTATTATGCCAGCCCCCAATATCTCCCTATCCAAAACACTTGCTCCTACCCAACCTCAGAATACTAGGGCTAATCGTGTTATTCCCCCTTGTGTTTTACCCTGTTACCCATATGTTGGTAAATAATTATATTCCTGTAATTATGTGAATTAACTCTCACTGAACAGATTATTAGCTAAGTGACACATGGTTAAATACAACATTGTTAAAGCACCCATATTAGTGATAATCCATGTTCTTATTCTATACCAACAGAAGTGTGTCAATGATAATGTTACGGAGAAATACTTCTCACAAACAGTTGTATTTTTGTGTATCTGAAATTTATATAAACAATTTAACTAATGTTATGTTCTTAACTAACTTTATTAGGCTATTGTTTTGTACTGTTGTACTATTTGTGTGTGTGTGTATATGTATATATATATATATATATATATATATATATATATAATTTGATTATTATTAAAATGAAAACCAATAATATAATAATAAAAATTATTGAAGCAAAAAAAAAATAATGTGTCATCCATGGAACCCCTCTTGATAAGTATACAGTACATCTGTAAAGGAGGAGGGTGGGTTAGTATAGTTCAGGGAAGATGGCAAACATGATAAATCAACCCACCTCCTAATTTATACCACTTATTTTAGAGCCTGTGTATACCCAATTAGTATTAACCCAATAAAAAGGTGAACATATAATCAAACAAAAATATGTGTAATAGGCTCACAAGTGTGAATGAGCTCTTCAGGTAGTGAATGAAGTACTAATGCCATGCAATGTAAGACTGCTGTTTAAACAAAGTGCAGTAATACAAAGCAAAGTTTTAAGAACCATAAATGTTACAATAACTGGTATGTAACTGTATCAAGGTTGTTATACAAGGTAAAAATAATCATACTTGCACACAATCAGTTAAATGTGACTTACCACTGCTACCCAACCACATTCTTGGTACATAAACATATACGACCAATTGCTGGAAAACAGTTCTTCTTAAGAAAGGTTTTATTAACCAATAGAGTTATCAGCCTCAAATTTATTAAGACTCTCCAATGTTTTCTCCTTTCTGATCACACTTATAAAACCTCAAAAAAAGGTTCTCAAGGAAGGTTAAGGAAACAAGCTTGTTTGATTACTTGGTCCATCTCTTTTCTGCTTTGTTTTACTTGATCACCACATTTTGTTAATCTTTCATTGGTATTTGACTGTTGCTTTGTAAAAACAAGGAAACTCAGGCACCATACAAACAGAAATAAACACTTTACAAGGACTTACAGTATATCTGGTTTATTTACAGTACAATAATTTTACAGAAATCCATTTTTTTAAACAGATTGTGTGCTTCTTGACAAATTTTGGAGTGGTTTTTTTTTAAATTCAATTACTGGCCTAACAAGTTAGGGCATATAAACAGAAATTCAATTATATAGACAAATTAATGAGAACTAACAAGTAACCACCAGTCTCATAAGAAGTAAAGCCTGGGAAAGTAATAATTCCTATTCCTAATTCCCATTTATGCATGAGACTTCATCACTGCTTCTATACAATCCCTCTCCACAGTTTACAGCTGATGTCAGTACTTGCGAACAGCTGCTGTTCAGACTTGCAATAGTCAGCAATTTTCAATGATTTTGAGATTTGAACGCCTCAAATTCCACTGTGTTGAACTCTGGACACTAAAACTTTAACCCAAAAATCCCTAATAGCCACAAAGGATTTAATTACAGATTGTGTAAATGAAAGCCTTTGCAAATCTAGATATTACACTATAAAATTCAAGTGATAGCATCACTGTGCTGAACACAATCTGTTCAGAGATCGGATCTGTGGGAGGTACCCAGAAGATCCTCCTGTTACAAGCTGCTTGGTATTAGAAGTATTAGAAGGGGCAGAAAAAAAAAAAAAAGGATACTCTACACTAAGAGAAGGAACAGAAATGATCAGTCTTTATTGCACGAAACTCCTGCAGAAAGGCAAACCTTCACACTGTAATATTGTACAGATATGAAAAAATTACACAAAGCACACCGAGATTCAAGTTAGGATACACATGCTTCTAGAATTTAGACAATATTTGCTTATCTTGTAATTCAGCTTTTAGCCCTGCAAAATGTGGTAAGGATTATAAACAGCAGGAAGAACAACCACCAAATGACAGTACAAGCCCTCAAAAAAATCTAAGTGGTTAAGCACTCTTTTTATGGCAGTGGAACCATTTATGGATCAAAACAATAACAGAGCATAAAGGTTATAACATCAGAATTCCTACAGTCATGTCTCTAAACCCAAAGTGGCTAGTGGGCTTTCTCAAATAAAATGAGTAATAAGTACCAATCAGAATGAGGCTTTTATTATCCAGACTGCTGTCAAATGCTAATTTATGTTTGGCTACTAATAAAATTGTGGAAAAAGGAACTATGGTCATTGGTCAATTTTTGCAATGTATTACCAGCATAACAAAAAACATCAGCATATGTGTGATATTTTCACATTCAGAATATTTTGCTTGCATGTAGGTTATGCAGTTGTGTCCTTGCACACTGGTATAAGTGGAACTGAACAGAAAGCTAAATGCTGCAGTCACAGACAGAAGTAACATTACATGATAGAGTAAGTCCACCCATCTATATTACTTCTTTAAATAAATTCTAATTGTTTAAATTAGATTTAAATTAGATGCTGTTTTATTTTTGGGATTTAATCAATAATGTATAAAGTTGTCACAATCTAGTTAGCTGTCCATGTATTTAATTGGGTAATAATTGGAACAAAGCAGCAGAAAGCACAGAACAGTCGAGCTTGGCCCTACTTTCCATCATAGTGAGGTACACACTGATAAAAAGGGACAAATATATACTATAGGGGTAAATACTGCTATTCTATAAACAATCCAATACTGTACTATTAATTGACCTTTGAGATATTATACTAATAAAATGTCTTACTAAAAAGTAGCCATATCAAGTAATGTGAGGAAAGTGGCAACAGCTGCAGACAATGGCTTTTTGCAGCATTGACAAGCAGACATTTTTCACAAATGCATAAGTAAGCCAAATAAAGATCAACAATGCTTTACTTTGCAACACATGTCAATGTGCTACACTGCCATAACTGTTCTTGACATAACTACTTGGTCCAAATGTTGCTATCTGCTTATGGAAATGAATGTATAAAGTTTTACAATGTGTTGCATTAAACATATTATGGATTGGCCATAGTTCATGAAGAGATTGTGTACAGTAAAACACAGAAATGAGACCCTGGCGTTCATTAGTTAAGTAGAATCAGACAAATGAAAGCTGCTTGGTGACTGGTTGCTATAAATGGTACAAATGCTCTGTGCATTGCAAAAACTCAATTATCTTTATTCGTCTTCAAAGTAAAAAATGTAATAAATAAACATTTATTTTGAGGAGACGTAGAGGAATGGTATTTATCGACAATGATGATCAAAGCCCCATCTAGCAATAAAAGAGATTTTGTTTCTACAAAAAGGTTAGTATTCTAACTGTGCCCCATTAGTTACTGTGGCATGCATTTTGAATAGTAACTCAAAAAATATATCAGCTGACAACACACTTGCACTGGATGTCAATATAATCTTGCATTGCACACTGCCAAGAAAGGGGTCAACCTTTTGCTGCACTGCTAACTAATTTAGTTGGACGGGCAGCTTTAACATAAGATAATGTGTAATGTTCATGCAAAAAGTGACTGGGCCCTTAAAACGAAACATCTGTAGAAAACAAAGTTATGTGATATGAGACACCTTTCCAAGGCCAAAATTTTCCAGAAGCACACCTATCCACTGGCAGTGGTCTTGGCCATAATGTATGTAGACAACATATGGACATGTGAAAAAAGCAAAAACAAAAAACCCTCAAAGTTAATACTGACCAAAAAAAATACAACCAGCCCTTCAAATTACACAAACTAAAACTTTACTATATAATAATGTTCTATGTTATAAAGCTATATAAGCCACTGCAGGTAAAATATACAAATTTACCTACTACTGATTTAGAATAAAAGTAATGGGAAAATTAAACATGCAACAAACTAAAATCATTGTTTCAACTCTGTTTAAAGCTTATTTAAAAAATAATAATAATAATAATAATAATAATAAAAAATCCAGCATCTGGATTCTATTGCATTCAGTTTGAACTGGGAGTGATGTTTGCTTCATGAGGGTTGTGAGTTAAATTATACTCACCAACCAAATACATTAGAGACAGTGACGAAACAATCAATTCTCCAGAAGGGATTGCCCCAGTTGTGGTCTTACTTTGGAACCCTCACAAAGCTCAAATTGTTGGTAGGTTTTAATTCACAACATGGGGTCATTGTGTGGAATAAATCAGCTTTCTGGAGGAGTTTTTGCAATATTTTAATATATACTTTTACCTCACAAAAAAGGGGGTAAAAAATGTGATGAATGATGGTCTAGCTCACAAAATGACCGATTTTGCACGTAGACTGTCTCCTAGTAAAAAATTTGGATATCTCATCCCGAATAAACTCAGCTGCAAATAACATGTATTCTTCAAAACATAAAAGTAATAACACATATGGCTAGGAGTGTTATTCCAAGGACTAATTTAAATGGACGGTTGAGCAGACATCCCTACCATGCCTGTTAAAAATAAGTGTTTTGAGTGGTTTTGATAGGTCATTGCTCAACTGTCCAAGGGAACTAGCCCTAATGTGCTTACAGTAAATTTTTAGTGCAAAATACATTGAGGAGTGCTTTGCAAATGGACCTTCTTTTGGTTAAACAAGTAAAAGACATAACCATTAAAACTGCAGCCACTTTGAAACCGGAACCCTGCGAATGCCTCAGTCTGGAAATAAAAGTGTGTCTAAGGGAGAGACTTTAGAAAATACCGACCTACCCCATAAATATGCGGTCTTAAATTTGCTCTCATAGAAGCAAAGTGAATCAAACAAAATGCTCCCTTTGGAAGCTGTGTACGAAATATTTCTCCCCTTTATGGTCATCAATTTTTTTAAAATATATTTTTTTTTAAAAGAAATCAGCTTTTGAAGTTTCCCAGACAAGCTATCACCAAAACTAAGGAACCATTTCAATAAAATGGCTTGTATACAAATGCTCTTTAACCTAATGCGATCAGATGCCTTTTCTAGCAGCCATTAAAATAAGAAAGGAGGCATCTGATTGACTGTTTTAGGTTACAGAAAAAAACACAATGTACCCATTTTCCTAAAATTTGCATAAAAACATACCATGTTACTCTTTAGGACAGATACAATACACTTTTTCAATATAACTTAAACAGGCTTATTTAATAATGCAAGAAAAAACAGTGTTGCCCATTATCTACAGCAAGGCAATCTCCTTATTTAAAAATCAGTAAAGCCAGACTTGTGAAATCTGAGTTTTGTTTGACTGTGTTGGGCTTATGGGTAACACTGCTTTTAATACAATTCTGCTAAATAATAACCCTACACATGAATTACCTGTAATGGTACCACTTCCTTCCTTAAAACCAGTTTTCATAATTGATGCTCATTGATTGGCCTTAGTGATTTATAAAGTTCTTATATTTTTTGTTTCAAAGTCTGTAGCTTGTGCTACAGAGCAACAACACAAAGAGATCTTGTGCAAATATTAACTCCAGTCAGATCAAACACACATTTATGATGCTCTGTATTGATTAATACATTAATAAATGTAATTTTAATTGTAAGTAGTATGTACCAGAATTTGACAGCTCTATGCTATCCCGTCTAGCAGAACAATAGGTCATGTTGATTTGCCAATGCACTATCAAGGAGCATGCTACGGTATTAAAAGAAAAGAGCAGAATGACAGAATGATGAGCTCATCTGTCTGCACTTCTCCCATACTGCCAAATCACAGGCTGGGGAAAACCAGCCTTTTATGTTTTGCTCAGGCAAGTGTTCATCAGACCAGAACTGGATGGATAGAAATATAAATCCATTGGTAGGTAAAACAGCTCCCATAGGTAAGGCCTAATGCTATTAAACAAGTCCTGCAGATCTTGTAAGATCAATTACTAAGCATCTCGGTACAACTGTGCAGACCAGTCTCTCTCAACCTTTTTACGAGGAACACTTGAAAACACATTCAGATCCCAGTGAGCCCCTGCTACCTATTACAACATCCACAGTGCATAATACATTAATGTGGCCAGTACTCCGAAATAAAACAATGTGGAATTTGGCTTCAATAGCGTATCTCACTTCCTGGGTTGTTTATATGATCAAAATTTATTAAAATTTAACAAACAATAAAACGGATGACCAGAAATGAAACAGAAACATTTGAGCCTTTTCTTACTGATGGTGCATAGAGAAGCCCCCCCCAAAAGCTGACAATCAACTTATGGTAATTAGAAAGGGTCCCCTTTATGTTGGTGTTGAGGGGGGATGGCTTTTGAGTTTATGCAAGTGGAAGGAATTGTGAAAGGAATTCTCTGCAACCTCTGAAGGAAACCTAGTTGAGAAAGACTGGTCTACATAAATGCCTAACATCTACTGCACATAGCATAGCACACAGTGTCTGTTTCTTCCAGCATAAAAGGGGCTAGAATCAGCAGTGAACTACTATAGGATAACAGTAAATGAGGTCCCATTGTATCATGTGTGTCTGAAAGGAGTGTTTGTATTTTACGATAGCAACCACCTTTAACCATTGTTTTATATTTTTGTCATGTCTTTACAATCTATATTTTACAAATAAAGAAACCCCTAAAATCATTTTTTGGGTATCTACAGTGTTAAATTTAGTTGTCACATTCAAGTGAGCATGTAAATGCAAGCTGTGCAAATGGATAAATAGGCAGAAAAAGGAAATATGAAAAAAGAAACATTTTATGCACATTAAAAAAACACATTATGGTGGCTGACATTCACAAGTAATTCAACCTTCCCAGCTCTTCAAAAAACAAAAATAAACACAAGGCCAGAAAGTTACAGAGTCTTCATAACTGCAGCATGAAAATGTGATATTATCTTCTCTACAGCGCAGCAAAATTAGTGGATCACAGAAGAATGTACTTTTTAGAATAAAGAAGAAAAAAAATCAACTGGATCATCAAGGCCTTATACAAAAAGGTGTCAACGAAGTAAATCACGTATGTTGAAACTTCCAGCTGACTGATTTTGCCCATTTGTTGCCTTTCCTCTGAAATAAAGCCAGAGGTTGTCCAGTCTACACCAATGCAATCATGCACAATATAGCAAAATACAAAATAGGATATAGCAGTTTGGTGTTGAAGCTGGCTTTTATGATCATTCATTTTTTTTCCCCCAGTGTCAGTACACATTCAGAATCCGTAGAATACCCCTTGGAAAGAATTTTAAATGTGTGTGTGTTGCCAATGGCTGTTCATATTCTAAAAAGCTATGTTAAAGTCTCAGGTATCTACCTTCTAGAATAGCAATTGTTCCCACTCAGCTGGCAGCAAAATCAATTGAACATTTTCCTATCTGCTAACCTATAGCCTACATTTATGTTAACCCTCCTATTGGTAATCCTGAATGTGAATCGGGGTGGATTTTACCTGCAAATAGCGGTAATTCTGAGTCACACTCGGGGTAGCTTTAACCTACAAAAAAAACCCCACTTACCTTGCTCCGTTGTCGTCTTGCTGTTCCCCACAGGTCCTAGGGACATGCCCTGCTCCTATGATCCCCAGCCGCGAAGTGCAGAGACGATCTCTTGGGTTTCATGGTGACGTCAGTGCGGGCGGATCGGCAGGAAATTCAAAAAATTTTGTATTGGATTCAATACAAAAAAGCTGTACTGTATGTCCAATACAAAGAAATTTTCATATAACACACACACACACTATATATATATATATATATATATATATATATATATATATATATATATATATATATATATATATATATATACTGCTGTACAGTTACATTACATGTTTAACTACTTCCTTTATTTTTTTTAACAGATTTTTGTGTTTATTTATTTAAAGTTTATTATTAAATATTGGACATGAGTTGGATGGTGAGTTATGCCTAAGAGTTATAGCCTACAATGTAAAAATAAATTTCCATGCAAAAAAAATAATGCTTTTTGCATAGAAGTTTGGAAGGAATTAGAGCGCTAGGGAGGTTAATATACAATTTTGTGCACTCTTGTTGCTTGCATTACCATCAGACAGAACCTACAACAGAAACGCAATAATTTGTTCTAACCTGTAGCTGCTGCAGCTCCCGGATGTTGGCATCACACTGAAGCTGTAAATCTCGCATTTGGTTTTCATGTTTCTGGTGCTGAGCTAATCTCTCGTTCTTTTGTCGTTTGTCTTCTTGGACAGCAAACTAAAAATAATATTAGGAAAAATCAAATATAAATATTTATTGAGAACCTTAGAAATTACTAAAACATAAAAGTAGGTTAACACTCAAACTTTAAATATGAGCATTGGCCCCTGTGCTTTAGCAATCAAACAATAGTTACTGCTTTAATCACTGAAGACTAAATTGATTAAAATGAAGACTGAAAAAAAAAAAAATAAGCAGACAGGTAGACTAGGGTTAGACCTTGGGTCCTGTAAACTAGAGGGTCCTGTCATAAGTTTTCCTACATGGAGTTTGTAGGTTTTCCATTTGTGTGAAACTAGGTACTTCCACTTTTTTTTGATACAACAGTAAATAAACTGTAGTGTAACTGGCTTATCCCTAACTTTACCTAGTATGTAATGCGTGACTTTCATTATATGTGTGTGCTATGTACGTACAGTCAATAACGAGAAGAAGAAATAGTACCTTTGTGTTTTCTGCTACCTTTCATTTATATAAAATAAAGTACATGTGATAACGGTCTACAAGCATTGCTTCTTTTAAAGCGGAACCAAACCGGCTATAATCACCTGTACCCTATCATCTTGGTATCATAGGTTGGAAGCTTGAGTGGATATGAAAGGGGTAATGATTTTGCTTGGTGACAGTGTGTGCAGTGTTAAGAAGTTGTAGCCTGACTTTGTAGTCCATGAAGTCAGCACTGAGACCATGTTTTCTTTACCTGCTCCACAAGTAGATTTTTTACAGACATTTGGTGTAACTTCTTGTGCCAGGGTCAGAGCTTAGCAAGACAGGGGTAGGGGCGACTTTATCCAGAGCCGAGGATTGTGGTTCAACTGAGTGGCATATTGATCTGGAGATGTGCTTTTTGAAAGAGTGGGGGTTAGGGACCTAAGGCAGTTTGAGAAAAGGTTGTGGTTGAGGTCATAGATATCCCTCTGCCATTGACCAGGTCTGGGAAGTGGCAAAGATGGGAAAAGGCTAAAGGTGAAGAGGTTGTGGTCAGAAAGAGAAAATGGTGAGTTGTCAAGGTGGGTGAGATTGCAGAGTTTGGAGAATATAAGATCTATGCTTTTATGTTTGGTTTAAGTCCAAAGGAGGAAGGTTCATTCTATCTCGGCAACAGGGAAGCTGGGATTACAGAGTATAGCGAAAAATAAAGCTGAGCTGCGCTTGCATGACATTTCCCGGGGCAGCCAGGCAAGCAGGAAGGATTATTGGATCCTCACAAACTACGGTTCCACTGAGTGATCAGGCAGGTAAGAATTCTTATTGCACAAGGGACAGTGCCTGTCCCTTTATGCAATAACGACCTGGCTAATCAAGGTTCTATAAAAATTTCTTTTTATAGAACTTTTATAGAACCTCCTTAATGTGTGGCTATAAAACAAGGATTTAGGTTTGAATAATTATGTAAAGCATGCCTATTATGTTACAACCTTCTTGTTAGTGCCCATAGGGGGAAAACAACTGGATGAAGTGCTCATGACTGACTTAATAAAGCTCTCCAAGGCTGGAGAGGATACACTTTCATCAGTGAACATGGGTGATCCAGGAAATTTGGATTGAAATGGTCCAGGATTGAAAATATTTGATAACAAATACCAAAAAGATTTTAGGAAATCATTTCCAGGTTTGCTGGATCACCCAGGTTCACTGATAAAAATGTATCATCTTCAGCCTTGGACAGCTTTAATAAATCAGGCCCACAGAAAGAACAGAAGCAGTTCAAATGAGAACATTATTTGCTGTCTTTTGTTTGTTTTTTTAATTAAAAAACAAAATACTCTGAAAAAGTAATCAAAATGTTTTGTTTTAAAGACAGTGTCATAAAACCAGTGTATAAACAACTTTACCTGTTTAATCTTCTCCCTGTCCTGCTCTGGAGATCCAGATGAATTAATCCTCAGACTCTTCTTAAACATAGCCATACGAGTCTTGGCATCACTTCGTTGAATTTTTGGCAGTCGTGCCCTCTCCTGAGTTTGCTTATTTTTTAGTTCTTCAATTAGTCGCTGGTTATACCTTTGCATCTGTTCCATTTCCTACAGAAGACAACATAAAATATATATAAAACATATTCTTTGATAACTACCTTCAAATATAGAAGAAAAGTTTGGACAGATTTACAAGTGACCTGGGAAATTAGATATTCTACAATCATATTTTTTTGGCTTTGTGAAGTTAGGGGGATCAGCTCATTGCAGGACACTGTAAGAGGGTTGCATTTATTGTGGATTAGACTCAAGTCAAAACACTGCCTCACTTCAGCATGAACATAACAAAAAACATTGTAATCCAAAAGAACAATAAAAACTTTAGCAAATAAGTCCCAAAAATTACATGTCCTGCAGCCACAAGCAGCTACGCCAAGCAAATGCCTGGTACTGACAAGTAGTCACGCTTTGTAGTGTCTGTGGTCTGTCCTCCAGAAACAGGGTGCTGCCTCCAGGCTCACACTTAGGTAGACACATCGGGGGTATTGCTCCCACTCACCTAAGCTTTGGGAGAACTTCTGGGCTCTCACATCCAGCAGGCTGCAAACAGCCTTACCACCCTGGCCTCAGGCTACCATTTCCCCTGTCTAAAAGAAAGCTGCACTTTTAGTCACCCTCAATTTC